>NC_086330.1:246376516-246677611 GCF_032445375.1 Bacillus rossius redtenbacheri
GAAAAGAACATAAAATACACACACTGGACACACAGTACACACAATGGACTCACAGTACACATAATGGACTCACAGTACACATAATCATTACACACAGTACATACAGTAAACACACAGTGCACACACAGTACATACAGTAAACACACAGTACACACAGTACATGCATTGAACACGCAGGACACACAATGAACAAACAATATACACTCTAGACACACATTGTAGACAGTACACACAAAGGACATACAGTACACACACAGTACACACACAGGATACGCAATGAACACACAATGGACTCATGTACACACACACTGGACACACACGCTAGCAACACATTGGACTCACAGTACACACACAGGACACGCATAGAACACACAATGTACTCACAGTACACACACTGGACAAAAAATTAACACACAGTTTACACACAGGACATGCAATGGACATGTAATACAGATATTGAACATGCAGTCGCGAAAACTCAGGCTTAGTTAGAAATCGGATTTCGTGAAATAACAACAATCACTTTTAAAATCTACACCATTTACAGCTTAACATTTTGCGTAGTGAGTTTTTAACACAATGATTCTTCTCATGATGTCTAGCGTTCCTTCTCAGAACAAAATCCTTGCTGCAGTATCTACAGCGGTGTCCTTCCGATTCAGCTGCATACAACAAACCTGTATCTATGTTAGCTTCTGTGACTAATGATACATGCATATTGAGATATTTTTTTAAACAGATACTTAAATACTAATTTGAATAATCCATCAGCGAGAGATAATTTTCAATTTTGAAAGACTCTTGGCCAAATAGTTCTGCTTATCAACAGATGTCGCCACATGTTGCGTGGAGGTAACTATTATTTGTTTTTTCTATGTGGTATGTGGAATGCTCACTCTCGATCGCAAGAGGAGGGCTTCGCTAGACATCCAGGAGAAGAAAATTCGTCTTGCATGATTGTGAGTAGTATGTAAATGGGCATACTAGATCAGGCTTCAGGCTGTGGTGCCGGTGCCGGTGTCCGCCATCTTGGATTTGTGACGTCACGGCGGCAAAAATTCCTCAAAATTCCTCAAAAATGACTCAAAATGACTCAAAAATTCCCGTTTTGAGGAAAAATTTCCCGTTTTAGTCCGTAAAAATCCCAGCAGCTAGAAATGTCCTTAAAGAGGCTTAAGCATCCTTAACTCAAGCCTCACTTAAGCCTCTATCAGGACTTGACCTTGACCTCGACGGCCATCTTTATCCGGGGACAGGCTTCAGGCTGTGGAGCCGAGAGCCGAGCCACATCTCTGACGTCACGCCCATCTGTAACGTCACGTCGGCCATCTAGGATAAGCGTAACGGGACACAGCGTAACGGGACATAACGTAACGGGACAAGTAGATCACGGCGGCCATCTTGGATCCGCCATCTTTAAATCGAGCGCCCCACTCATTATTATGAAATTTTCGTCACTGTCGTCATATTGATTTTTTTCTGTTCCGATGGAGGCTGCCATATTGGATACCGTCGACTTTGTTTCAGCTGTTTGTTCCTAGATAGAGCCAGCGTCGCTCTTGACTTTTTTCTGTTCCACTGGAGGCCACCATCTTGGATACCATAGACTTTGTTTTCTCGAACATTCCGGCATTTTGTTATCCGCCATTTTGAATTATGACGTCACCATTGCAATTTTCGTTACGGCCGCCATCTTTAAATTTATTATCCGATTTTAATGAAAAAAAATTAAAAGTTATAAAAAAATTAAATAATAAAATTTTTAATAAAATATTTAAAAAACAAACATTTACGACACGGAGCTCGGAGTCCTCGGTTCAAACCCGATGAGTGCAAAAAATTAAAAATGGCGACCGATCCTTCCCCCGCGGTGGCTGGAGGCATACTGACTCCCACCACTTTTTTTTCAAAGCATATATATCGTCAGGTAGTATGACGTCATGTCCGCCATCTTGTCCTCGTCTGCTGGAAGCCATCATCAGTGTATCGTCGGCGAGAGTGCGCTGACGCCATGTTAGTTTAATTCTTATCCGCTTGAGTGCAGTAATCATTTATTATTGCTGTGACACCCGACATCTTGTCATTTGGCCGCCATCTTGAAAATCCGTAATTATTTAGATAGAAATTCGGGAAAAATTCCAAAATTCATTAAATAAATTTATAATCTTTATACTGATTGATTAGGTCGACTAAGGTCCTTGGTACGATCTAGGACGATGAAAAAAAAATATAACATCAATTTAACATAATAGTAACAGGTTCGAGGAATTAAACACCACAAGTTCTTTTACAAACATAATATTTATTACATAATTTCTATTCTACTACAGGATCATTTGCGAAAGCCAGCAATCTTATAATCATTTAGTTCCGCAGCGGTGTGAAATGACTAATTCTTAGCTCCAATCGGTTTATACTAGACAGAGTCCAGCCAGAACCTTTACAGACATAGTCCACCTCTTCTTGACATAGTTTCTGGATACCGTTTTTAACAGTTTGCTTCACATCGTTAGAACTGTAAATTACTGCAGCCGATGTCTTGAATGCACACTTCTTCACTTTGTCATCGAACGGATATGGCTTTCCATATATACAGCCCAACCACAAGTTATATTTCAAAGGTCCGTTTGTTGCTACATCATCAGTAAGCTGATTGATAATGTCCTCTCTGATATCATCAAGAAAATTACAAATGTCTTTCGACTCACCTAACGTATTTAAATAATAGTAGTCCTTCAATGTTCCACGAAATACAGACTGCGCCAAGTAGAAGCCATTATCGTTCACTTGTAATGCGCCGAACACAGTCTTAGGTTTATTTTCCTGTTCAGACGTCATACCAATCGGTTGCTGCACATCGGTTTTCTTGCTTGTACGCTCACGAGCCTTCAACCTAAACCGAGGAGTCGAAATTTCTGCAGGTAGTTCAGCAGTAGGCACACGGACTTCACCTTTACAGTTTATCGAATGTCGTCGCAAATTATCAATTCGAGTAAACCATTCATGACACTCATCACATCGAAACTTCATGCGAGATGGATTCTTCGTGCATTTGCTCCGCTCATGTCTTCGTGCATCATGAGCAAATGCGAACGACGTATCACAGTAGCTGCAAGGATACCGTGGTGATGAAGACGAACCTTTCAGACCCGATCCAGATACTGACGTTGCCGCAGTTGCACCATCTCCAGGCATACTCTTATGAACATCAATGCATCGTTGTTGCGCCGAAACCTTTACTTTCTGCCGAACAGCAGGACCTTTGCATGCCTTCATGTGCGTTTTCATATTATCTTTTCTGGCAAACTGCTTATGAAATTTCTCACAAACAAACATTTTACGATATAGGTTCTTGGCACATTCTCTATTCTCATGTCGTCGAGCATTGCTGTTGTTTGAGAAAATCTTGTTGCAGTAACAGCACCGATGTTCGTTAGTTGTTGTCGATTCGGCATCCATTGAAGTCTCCATTGATGGCGAACCAGCGTTCGCCGAGTTTCCCTGTGCAGCCAGCACTAGCGGCATTAAAGTCTCTTCTGCTGGCGGTACCACGTCTGTTGAAGTCTCCTCCAATGTTGACGCCGTCGTTGCCAACGGGATCTGCACCTTCTCCATCGTAGCTGTCGTCAAGGTTCCCGTAGACGATGGTACAACCTCCGAGTTCGACGTTAAAGACGGTAAAGATGCCATCGAGGTCTCAAGAACAGCTAATTGACACGACTTATGCACCAGAAGAAACAAACTAGGTGATCCTTACACCGCCGACGTCAGTAACAAACTGAGCGTCCTGCTGTCTAGGACTCGCTTATATACATGCACCGTATGGAATAATACGCTAGTCAAATCAAGAACCATTTAC
Source organism: Bacillus rossius redtenbacheri (assembly GCF_032445375.1). Classification (NCBI taxonomy): domain Eukaryota; kingdom Metazoa; phylum Arthropoda; class Insecta; order Phasmatodea; family Bacillidae; genus Bacillus; species Bacillus rossius. The sequence goes on from NC_086330.1 coordinate 246,380,376, forward strand.
AATAATACTAGAGTCAAATCTACAAATTAAAAAAGAGAATCATTTGATCGAAAAAAATATCGATCTCTCCAATATACGCCAGGTTCCAAGAGCTACAATTCACGTCATCAGATCCATCTACATTTTGCTCCTATGCTTCAATTGACCATTAGCTGCAAGTGCTCCAACAGCTCCATCAGCTTCAACACGTAATGTACGCAATGTACACGCAATACATGCAATTTACACGCAATAAATTTAATGATTACACAGTACACACAGGAAACGGAACGTACACACAGTACACACAGGAAACGGAATGTACACACAGTACACACAGGAAACTAAACGGACACACAGTACACACAGGAAACTAAACGAACACACAGTACACACAGGAAATCGGAACGTACACACAGTACACACAGGAAACGAGACGTACACACAGGAAATCGAAACGTACACACAGTACACACACAGGAAACGGGACGTACACACAGTACACACACAGGAAACGGGACGTACACACAGTACACACAGGAAACGGGACGTACACACAGTACACACAGGAAACGGGACGTACACACAGGAAACGGAACATACAGTACACACAGGAAACGGGACGTACACACAGTACACACAGGAAACGGAACATACACACAGTACACACAGGAAACGGGACGTACACACAGTACACAGACAGGAAACGGAACGTACACACAGTACACAGACAGGAAACGGAACGTACACACAGGAAACGGATCGTACACACAGTACACACAGGAAACTGAATGTACACACAGTACACACAGGAAACGGAACGTACACACAGTACACACAGTAAACTGAATGTACACACAGTACACACAGGAAACGGAACGTACACACAGTACACACAGGAAACGGAACGTACACACAGTACACACACAGGAAACGGAACGTACACACAGTACACACAGGAAAATGAATGTACACACAGTACACACAGGAAACGGAACGTACACACAGTACACACAGGAAACGGAACGAACACGTAATATTCACGCAATTTACGCAAAGTACACGCAATGTACGCAATTACGCGCAGGACAAGCATTTAATGAAAACGAAGCACGTTTGGACGGAAATTCTATAAAACGAAAGCTCATTTAACGAAAAGGAGGCGCATTCTCTCGTTCATTCAACTTGGTAGGATGCGATCGTCAATGATAAGTTAGGATATAATCTCTCCAACAGTCTATGAATCCAACAGTTTATATTTACATTAGCCATCGACTCAAACAGTAATTGGCTCCAACAGTCATTGGCTCCAACAGTCATTGCCTCCAACATACATTGGCTCCAACGACCTTTTGGTTCATCAGCTCCAATGATATTTGGTTAGAATGCTATAACTCTAAGAGACTATGAGACTACAATTCTACGAGTGTACAAGACTCCTCCAACTATCTTCAAGTGTACAAAGCTCCAAATACTTCAGAAGCATTATGTTATAAGATTACATGACTGCCTATTTACATAGCTACAAGGCAACGAGGCTACTTGGCTACGTAGCTACAAGCATACGAGGCTCCAAGACATCATGACTACGCGACTACGAGCCATGAGGTAACGAGACTACGTGACTACGGGTATTCAAGCTTACGAGACTGCGAGGCTACAGAGCTACGAAGCTTCTAGAACATAAGTTTACGAGACTGCGAGAATACAGGACTACAAGTCTACACGAGTACTTGACTACGAAGCTACAAGTCTACATGGCTCCAATTGCGGCATCTGTCTTCGGCTGAATTTTCTCTTTGGCTCCAACTGCTACAGCAGCTATATGTTATAATAGTACAAGGCTACTTTACTACGAAGCTACGCATCTACAAAGCTCCAATTATTGCATCTGTCTTCGTCGGCATTTTCTCTTTTGCTCCCACTGCTCCAACAGCATTATGTTATATGATTCCATGGATACTTTGTTACGTAGCTACAGGTCTACGAGGTTCCAATGCATCATGTTTACGAAGCTTCCAGGACACGAGGCTACATGGCTACGAGACTACATGACTCTAACTGATTACAATAGCACCACTCAGTGGTGAGAGTTAGGTTATCTAATGCAAAGCAAATTGATGCAAGTAGTTCTGACTGTCATCAACAGATGTAGCCACGTGTTGCTTGCAGGTAAATATTAATTAGTTATTTTATGTGGGATGCGGGATGCTCACTAACGATCGCAAAAGAAGGTATGCTTCGCTAGACACCAAGGAGAAGGAAGTTCGTCTTACATGTTAATGCTTCGCTGATGTCTCAGGGCATATTATTTGACTGAGTAATGGTTGTTTATTTCTTTAATTACACCTGATAAAATTATTGCAAATGTCAATTTATTAGCAGAAGTTCACTAATTAAATGCAACCTTGAATAAAACTGACATGCCTAATTAAGTAAAAAAATCCATCATGCAGAGATCAACTTCTCATCAGTAACCAGAAGCACTCGGAGAAAACCATCAGATGTCTAATCGGGAATAATCAGAAGCACCCAGAGAAAACCATCAAAATATTGTCAAGAATAATCAGGAGCACACGGAGAAATCCACCATAATATTGTCAAGAATAAACGGGAGCACACGAAGAAAACCACCATAATATTGACAAGAATAATCGGAAGCACACGGAGAAAACCGCCACAAGTTTTCTTTGATATTATAAAATACAAAAAAAAATCATAAAAAATTAAAAATAAAAACGAAAACAATTTAAACATTCTGGCTTGTACTAGAACTCTAACTTTGCACATCAAAGAGAAGTTCACAAGCTAGCAGAATGTTTAAATTGTTTTCGTTTTTATTTTTAATTTTTTATGATTTTTTTTGTATTTTATGATATCAAAGAAAACTTGTGGCGGTTTTCTCCGTGTGCTTCCGATTATTCTTGTCAATATTATGGTGGTTTTCTTCGTGTGCTCCCGTTTATTTTTGACAATATTATGGTGGATTTCTCCGTGTGCTCCTGATTATTCTTGACAATATTTTGATGGTTTTCTCTGGGTGCTTCTGATTATTCCCGATTAGACATCTGATGGTTTTCTCCGAGTGCTTCTGGTTACTGATGAGAAGTTGATCTCTGCATGATGGATTTTTTTACTTAATTAGGCATGTCAGTTTTATTCAAGGTTGCATTTAATTAGTGAACTTCTGCTAATAAATTGACATTTGCAATAATTTTATCAGGTGGAATTAAAGAAATAAACAACCATTACTCAGTCAAATAATATGCCCTGAGACATCAGCGAAGCATTAACATGTAAGACGAACTTCCTTCTCCTTGGTGTCTAGCGAAGCATACCTTCTTTTGCGATCGTTAGTGAGCATCCCGCATCCCACATAAAATAACTAATTAATATTTACCTGCAAGCAACACGTGGCTACATCTGTTGATGACAGTCAGAACTACTTGCATCAATTTGCTTTGCATTAGATAACCTAACTCTCACCACTGAGTGGTGCTATTGTAATCAGTTAGAGTCATGTAGTCTCGTAGCCATGTAGCCTCGTGTCCTGGAAGCTTCGTAAACATGATGCATTGGAACCTCGTAGACCTGTAGCTACGTAACAAAGTATCCATGGAATCATATAACATAATGCTGTTGGAGCAGTGGGAGCAAAAGAGAAAATGCCGACGAAGACAGATGCGATAATTGGAGCTTTGTAGATGCGTAGCTTCGTAGTAAAGTAGCCTTGTACTATTATAACATATAGCTGCTGTAGCAGTTGGAGCCAAAGAGAAAATTCAGCCGAAGACAGATGCCGCAATTGGAGCCATGTAGACTTGTAGCTTCGTAGTCAAGTACTCGTGTAGACTTGTAGTCCTGTATTCTCGCAGTCTCGTAAACTTATGTTCTAGAAGCTTCGTAGCTCTGTAGCCTCGCAGTCTCGTAAGCTTGAATACCCGTAGTCACGTAGTCTCGTTACCTCATGGCTCGTAGTCGCGTAGTCATGATGTCTTGGAGCCTCGTATGCTTGTAGCTACGTAGCCAAGTAGCCTCGTTGCCTTGTAGCTATGTAAATAGGCAGTCATGTAATCTTATAACATAATGCTTCTGAAGTATTTGGAGCTTTGTACACTTGAAGATAGTTGGAGGAGTCTTGTACACTCGTAGAATTGTAGTCTCATAGTCTCTTAGAGTTATAGCATTCTAACCAAATATCATTGGAGCTGATGAACCAAAAGGTCGTTGGAGCCAATGTATGTTGGAGGCAATGACTGTTGGAGCCAATGACTGTTGGAGCCAATTACTGTTTGAGTCGATGGCTAATGTAAATATAAACTGTTGGATTCATAGACTGTTGGAGAGATTATATCCTAACTTATCATTGACGATCGCATCCTACCAAGTTGAATGAACGAGAGAATGCGCCTCCTTTTCGTTAAATGAGCTTTCGTTTTATAGAATTTCCGTCCAAACGTGCTTCGTTTTCATTAAATGCTTGTCCTGCGCGTAATTGCGTACATTGCGTGTACTTTGCGTAAATTGCGTGAATATTACGTGTTCGTTCCGTTTCCTGTGTGTACTGTGTGTACGTTCCGTTTCCTGTGTGTACTGTGTGTACATTCATTTTCCTGTGTGTACTGTGTGTACGTTCCGTTTCCTGTGTGTGTACTGTGTGTACGTTCCGTTTCCTGTGTGTACTGTGTGTACGTTCCGTTTCCTGTGTGTACTGTGTGTACATTCAGTTTACTGTGTGTACTGTGTGTACGTTCCGTTTCCTGTGTGTACTGTGTGTACATTCAGTTTCCTGTGTGTACTGTGTGTACGATCCGTTTCCTGTGTGTACGTTCCGTTTCCTGTCTGTGTACTGTGTGTACGTTCCGTTTCCTGTCTGTGTACTGTGTGTACGTTCCTTTTCCATTGTGTACTGTGTGTACGTCCCGTTTCCTGTGTGTACTGTGTGTATGTTCCGTTTCCTGTGTGTACTGTGTGTACGTCCCGTTTCCTGTGTGTACTGTATGTTCCGTTTCCTGTGTGTACGTCCCGTTTCCTGTGTGTACTGTGTGTACGTCCCGTTTCCTGTGTGTACTGTGTGTACGTCCCGTTTCCTGTATGTGTACTGTGTGTACGTATCGATTTCCTGTGTGTACGTCTCGTTTCCTGTGTGTACTGTGTGTACGTTCCGATTTCCTGTGTGTACTGTGTGTTCGTTTAGTTTCCTGTGTGTACTGTGTGTTCGTTTAGTTTCCTGTGTGTACTGTGTGTACATTCCGTTTCCTGTGTGTACTGTGTGTACGTTCCGTTTCCTGTGTGTACTGTGTAATCATTAAATTTATTGCGTGTAAATTGCATGTATTGCGTGTACATTGCGTACATTACGTGTTGAAGCTGATGGAGCTGTTGGAGCACTTGCAGCTAATGGTCAATTGAAGCATAGGAGCAAAATGTAGATGGATCTGATGACGTGAATTGTAGCTCTTGGAACCTGGCGTATATTGGAGAGATCGATATTTTTTTCGATCAAATGATTTTCTTTTTTAATTTGTAGATTTGACTCTAGTATTATTGTAAATGGTTCTTGATTTGACTAGCGTATTATTCCATACGGTGCATGTATATAAGCGAGTCCTAGACAGCAGGACGCTCAGTTTGTTACTGACGTCGGCGGTGTAAGGATCACCTAGTTTGTTTCTTCTGGTGCATAAGTCGTGTCAATTAGCTGTTCTTGAGACCTCGATGGCATCTTTACCGTCTTTAACGTCGAACTCGGAGGTTGTACCATCGTCTACGGGAACCTTGACGACAGCTACGATGGAGAAGGTGCAGATCCCGTTGGCAACGACGGCGTCAACATTGGAGGAGACTTCAACAGACGTGGTACCGCCAGCAGAAGAGACTTTAATGCCGCTAGTGCTGGCTGCACAGGGAAACTCGGCGAACGCTGGTTCGCCATCAATGGAGACTTCAATGGATGCCGAATCGACAACAACTAACGAACATCGGTGCTGTTACTGCAACAAGATTTTCTCAAACAACAGCAATGCTCGACGACATGAGAATAGAGAATGTGCCAAGAACCTATATCGTAAAATGTTTGTTTGTGAGAAATTTCATAAGCAGTTTGCCAGAAAAGATAATATGAAAACGCACATGAAGGCATGCAAAGGTCCTGCTGTTCGGCAGAAAGTAAAGGTTTCGGCGCAACAACGATGCATTGATGTTCATAAGAGTATGCCTGGAGATGGTGCAACTGCGGCAACGTCAGTATCTGGATCGGGTCTGAAAGGTTCGTCTTCATCACCACGGTATCCTTGCAGCTACTGTGATACGTCGTTCGCATTTGCTCATGATGCACGAAGACATGAGCGGAGCAAATGCACGAAGAATCCATCTCGCATGAAGTTTCGATGTGATGAGTGTCATGAATGGTTTACTCGAATTGATAATTTGCGACGACATGCGAAAAACTGTAAAGGTGAAGTCCGTGTGCCTACTGCTGAACTACCTGCAGAAATTTCGACTCCTCGGTTTAGGTTGAAGGCTCGTGAGCGTACAAGCAAGAAAACCGATGTGCAGCAACCGATTGGTATGACGTCTGAACAGGAAAATAAACCCAAGACTGTGTTCGGCGCATTACAAGTGAACGATAATGGCTTCTACTTGGCGCAGTCTGTATTTCGTGGAACATTGAAGGACTACTATTATTTAAATACGTTAGGTGAGTCGAAAGACATTTGTAATTTTCTTGATGATATCAGAGAGGACATTATCAATCAGCTTACTGATGATGTAGCAACAAACGGACCTTTGAAATATAACTTGTGGTTGGACTGTATATATGGAAAGCCATATCCGTTCGATGACAAAGTGAAGAAGTGTGCATTCAAGACATCGGCTGCAGTAATTTACAGTTCTGACGATGTGAAGCAAACTGTTAAAAACGGTATCCAGAAACTATGTCAAGAAGAGGTGGACTATGTCTGTAAAGGTTCTGGCTGGACTCTGTCTAGTATAAACCGATTGGAGCCAAGAATTAGTCATTTCACACCGCTGCGGAACTAAATGATTATAAGATTGCTGGCTTTCGCAAATAATCCTGTAGTAGAATAGAAATTATGTAATAAATATTATGTTTGTAAAAGAACTTAAGGTGTTTAATTCCTCGAACCTGTTACTATTATGTTAAATTGATGTTATATTTTTTTGCATCGTCCTAGATCGTACCAAGGACCTTAGTCGACCTAATCAATCAGTATATAGATTATAAATTTATTTAATGAATTTTGGAATTTTTCCCGAATTTCTATCTAAATAATTACGGATTTTCAAGATGGCGGCCAAATGACAAGATGTCGGGTGTCACAGCAATAATAAATGATTACTGCACTCTAGCGGATAAGAATTAAACTAACATGGCGTCAGCGCACTCTCGCCGACGATACACTGATGATGGCTTCCAGCAGACGAGGACAAGATGGCGGACATGACGTCATACTACCTGACGATATATATGCTTTGAAAAAAAAGTGGTGGGAGTCAGTATGCCTGCAGCCACCGCGGGGGAAGGATCGGTCGCCATTTTTAATTTTTTGCACTCATCGGGTTTGAACCGAGGACTCCGAGCTCCGTGTCGTAAATGTTTGTTTTTTAAATATTTTATTAAAAATTTTATTATTTAATTTTTTTATAATTTTTAATTTTTTTTCCATTAAAATCGGATAATAAATTTAAAGATGGCGGCCGTAACGGAAATTGCAACGGTGACGTCATAATTCAAAATGGCGGATAACACAATGCCGGAATGTTCGAGAAAACAAAGTCTATGGTATCCAAGATGGTGGCCTCCAGTGGAACAGAAAAAAGTCAAGAGCGACGCTGGCTCTATCTAGGAACAAACAGCTGAAACAAAGTCGACGGTATCCAATATGGCAGCCTCCATCGGAACAGAAAAAAATCAATATGACGACAGAGACGAAAATTTCATCATAATGAGTGGGGCGCTCGATTTAAAGATGGCGGATCCATGATGGCTGCCGTGATCTACTTGTCCCGTTACGTTATGTCCCGTTACGCTGTGTCCCGTTACGCTGTGTCCCGTTACGCTTATCCTAGATGGCCGACGTGACGTTACAGATGGGCGTGACGTCAGAGATGTGGCTCGGCTCTCGGCTTCACAGCCTGAAGCCTGTCCCCGGATAAAGATGGCCGTCGAGGTCAAGGTCAAGTCCTGATAGAGGCTTAACTGAGGCTTGAGTTAAGGATGCTTAAGCCTCTTTAAGGACATTTCTAGCTGCTGGGATTTTTACGGACTAAAACGGGAAATTTTCCCTCGAAACGGGAATTTTTCCCTCGAAAACGGGAAATTTTTCTTTAAAAACGGGAATTTTTGAGTCATTTTGAGTCATTTTTGAGGAATTTTGAGGAATTTTTGCCGCCGTGACGTCACAAATCCAAGATGGCGGACACCGGCACCGGCACCACAGCCTGAAGCCTGATCTAGTATGCCCATTTACATACTACTATTGTGATTCTCAACAGTCTTAAGACATGCTATTGGACTGAGAAATTATATTTTTGTTTAAATTCCACCTGATTAATATATTATAAGTGCTTATTTAGAAACAGTTTGTAGGAATAACAAGGAGCACACGTAGAAAAACCAACAGAAACGTAATCATGAATACCCAGAAGAACTTGGAGAAACCAACAAAATATTAATAGGACTATTAAGGATCACTAGGAGAAAATCAACAAAACAATGACAGGTACAATCAGGAGCACACAGAGAAAACTAATGCAATTTTACTAAATTCAGATCATAAAATAATTATAATAAAATTAATAATGGAAATTTAAAAAATTACAAAATTACAAAAAAAAACTTATAGCAGCTTGTGAATTTATTCTTTGTTGAACAATAGAGTTATAGCACAAGGCAGAATTTTTGTAACTTTTTCTTTTTTTATAATAACAATAAATGATAAATAATAATAATAACAATAATAATAATAAATAAAAAACTAACAAAAAAATCCTGCTTGTGCTAGAACTCTATCCTTGCTCAACAAAGGAAAAGTTCACAAAACGAGGAAGATGTTTGGTAATTTTTTTTATTTTTTAAACTCTTTGTTATTATTTAATGTTTTTTATTATTTTTTAAATATTTCTTTTTGTGGTTCATTGGTCTTGATTTATGAAAACGCGCATTAGTTTTCTCTGTGTGCTCCTGATTATTCCTGTCAATATTATGTTGCTTTTCTCAGTGTGGTCCTGGTTATTTCTGTCAATATTTCTTCACAATAGGTAATCGGAAACAGAATTTAAAATTTATTTTAAGATTTAGTTACTCTTATTACGGAACGAGTATCGAACCAAGGACGGGAATCGATATAGTCAATCATTATTTTATGATCTTTTTTTTTGTTGTTAATTATTGTAATTTTTCCTGAATTTATAGCTAAATTATTACGAATTTACAATATGGTGGTTAAGACGGCCGACAAGATTGTAGGCGTCCTGGCAATAAATTATTACTGCATTCTAGCTGGTAAAAATTAAAATAACATGGCGGTAGCGCCCTCTAGCAGACAAAAAGAAGATGGTGGCCTTAAGCAAACGCAAAAAAAAAAGATGGCGGATATGACGACATACTAGCTGGAGATATACATACCTTAGCATTAGTGGTGGGAGGTCAGTCTGTCGATGCCTTCCGTGGAGGAAGGATATGTCGCCATTTTTATTTTTATTTTTAAGCATGTCTTTAAACGCGCGCATAAGCGGCGGGAACTTATTATGAACTTATTTCAATTAGCTTTTTATGATATATTTTAATTACTTTTCTTAAGCATATATTTACTTGTAGAGAAGAACCTTTGTTCTCTTTTGAGGAAGTACGCGTTTTAGTGTAACGAACTATCTTTTTTCAGACTTTAAATTATTTTTTTTATTTGCATATACGTTTACGTTTTTGTATGTACGTATAGCGTTTCACATAGTATAATCCCAAAATGTGTTCGAATTTTGTAGCAAAATGCTTTTAGTTGGGTTAAGTTTACTGGTAGTTGGTGCACGATAACATTTAAGATTAATTATAAATTTGCCAGTATAAGTGCGGGTAAAGCCATAATTGTGTATCTAATATCCCTTTTATTTTAAGATTTTAGTAAAGAATTTCTTTAATCGTTTTACTTTGCTGCTTTTACTTCAACATCCTGCCATCTTATAATTTTTTTGCTCTTCACCTGTTGGATTTTACCGACGCACTGCGTCTGATATTACTTAAATCATTTAGGGGTGTCTCACAGCCAAGAAGTTAAAAAATTACAAATTCATTAGAATCTAAATTCATTATAATCTACTTTATCTTGGAAATCAGGACAGTGGTGTAAAATTTCCTTTAATGAACAGACAGTACCCTAAGATATATAACGATCCTGAAGAATAATGATGTATCGTTAGCTTCCAGCTACAATAGTACCCGCCACAATCTACAATCCTATTTCGGTTCCTGGGGTTTCGGCTGGTGACTCGACGAACGGGTCCGAGGTGGTATTCTGCTGTATATGGCTCTCGGGATGGTCACATGATGGCGCTTCCTTCCTTCCTTTGGTAGACGTGACACGTTCTTAAATAATGGGCTGAATATCTTGATGTTGTAGTTATTCTTCTAAAAACACCACTATTCTTAATGTTCTAGTTGTATCGCATTAAGTTCACTTGTAGGATAGTAATTATATCGTCTCTTTCTGTGAAATATACTATCGAAGTTATATTCTGGTCTTCTTAAAAATTTATGCGATGATTCAAATGTTCTATTATGTTATTAAAATCCATTTATTCACGAATTATCATGGAATTAATCAGTAGAGTTTGTAGAACATGTATTAAATATAAATAGTTCACTCACTCTTTAATACGTTTATGACAATTAATAATTATAATCGTCAAAATATACTTCCAAACTACAGGTTAGTTTCTGATAGAGTGATTTTGTTCCGGATATTTTTTTTTGTTTATTTCACATCAAACGTAAGCTATCACAAAATTATTTACTTGTAAAGAATGTTTTTACTACAATAAAGATAAATATATATAATTTTTGCACCACTTCCTCTTCAATAATAGATTATGAAAACCATATATTTAACGATCCAAAAACAAAAAATAATCAATTTAAAGTAAACAAACATTATCACAATTTTTCATGTCACTGAGAACACATGAATAAATATAAATTATTGGAAGTACGATTGTTTTGGAAATTAAGCTGTTAAAATATTTAACCTCTCTTAGTTTTGTAGATTCGTAATCTTGTAGCCTCGTAGCCTCGAAGTCTTGTCGTTTTGTAGCATTGTAAATTTATAGCCTTGTAGTCTTCTGGCGTCATAGTATTATGTCCTCGTAGACTTATAGCCAGATGTTGCTAAAAAATAAAATTGGAGCAGTTGGATAAACTGTATAAATTGAAAATTGAAGCAGTTGGAGCTCTTGGAGAGGTTGGAGAAATTAAAGCAATTGGAGAAATTCAAGCAATTCGAGCAGTTGGAACAAATGGAGCAATTGAAGCAATTAGAGCAGTTGGAGAAATTGGATCAGTAAGAGCAATTAGAGCCATTGGAGCAGTTGGAGCAATTGGAGTAATTGGAGCAGTTGAAGTCACTGTAAAAAATTAGAGCATTTGGACTAATTGGAGCTACTGTAGCCAATTGGAGCAGTTGGAGTAATTGGAGCATCTGCGGCCAATTGGAGCAGTTGAAGCCAAAGATAGTTGTAGCCAAAGACAGCTGTAACTAAAGACTGTTGGAGTCAAAGACACTTGAAGCCAAAGACAGATGGAGCTAAAGAGTGTTGAAACCAAAGACAGTTGGAGCAGTTAGAGACAAAGAGAGTTGGAGGCATTGTATCATACCTTATCTTGCGACCGATCATATCCTACTGATGGGATCGTATCCTACTGAGTATAATGTTCGTGCAAATGTACGTTCTGATATTTAAATGTGTTTCCTTTTTGTGATTGTGCTTCCAAATGTACTTATTTTTTAATGTGCTTCCAAATGTGTTTTTTTAATGTTGTTTTGATTCGTTTATTAATGTAAATGGCTCTTGTTGTGGCTCGTGTATTACTGGTTCTTGTTTGACTCGCATATTATTCCTGCGACTGTGAGTATATAAGTAAGGACCTGACGATGCGACTCCCACTTTTTTACTGGCTACGACGGTGTAACAATCACATAGTTTGACTTGTCTTATACATAAGTCACATAATTACCTGCAGTCAGTGACAGCTTAACGTACGGTCCATAACTTCAAATATACGCATTTAGGCGTGGAGAGAGGTATGTTTTTGGGTTCAGTGGTGAAGGTTATATAGTGCACCAACGTAACACTTTTTTTTTCGAAATATTTGAGCTGGTTTGTATATGGACGTATCTACCATGGGCCAGCTTTGCAGCGTTATGAATAGGGATCTAAGCGAAAGTAAACACCAACTGCTCTCGTCATTGCGTCTCCGACTTATGTCACGAAGCCCGACGGGCGCAGATACCACTCTGCAGCAACATGGTTGGCAAGACTCTAGAAAAATCTTTCCAACGACTGAGAATATAAATAAGCAAGCTATACAATATAATCACAGAAAAAAGTAAGAACACCGGGAACAAACATACTTCTCGTCGATTTATCTCCTTTGGTCAAATGCAGTGGTCGCGTTCCGTAGGCCATACACCACTTTACCACTCGACTGCAGCATAGCATAAATAGCGAGAAGTCATAACAGCCACTGATATGGGAATAAACATTTTTTTCAAGAACCTTTTGAGCAACCCTTGACGTTTTAATTGTTGAGCCGCGCTCTTATCACCCTCACAAAGCCGTATATGCTTCATAGATATATTTTACGTGTAATAAAAGTAAAATCGTCTTAACTGGCTTTACCCATGAGTGTACAGCAGTACTATTATGAACTTACACTTACTCGTTAATACGAGCCCAGCACCGATGACAATTGTCGATTCCCGTACAGGGATTTAGCGACTGTATTACTAAAATTGTTGCGATACCCACAATCGCATCGTCTACCTACATTTTCTCGACATACTGAAAGTGTTAAACACTGTTAACTATTTACTAAGTTTCTATAATAAATTTTATTGTAAGTACGACATACTCTATAAGGACTATAAATTACGTTACTGACTCCTGGAAGTTGCACAAGTGAAGCCACGGGTTATTAGCTATATCTTTAATAATTATTTTTTATATTGTTTATTTAAATTTTTTTTAGCTAAGCTTTCATACTGCTTATTGCTATTAAACATTATATGCAAGTTTAGCACGTGAAACAGTTCCAGCTCCAGGCTGGACTTCACACGAGGAGAATGCAAGCATGCGTCGGTGGCCACTGGAACACAACAGCTTTCTCCATCGCCTCTTCCACGGCTTCTTGGACCAGGCGTCGTCTCTATCCCATGGCCAGGTTTGTGTCAGAGATATTCTTATTTTAATTTTACTATGCAACCTTGTTCCACAGTTAAGTATTGTCATTATCATGCATGTATTATTATATATTAAAATCTTAAAATTTTAGTGTTTTTTTTTAAAAAGGTGTTTAAAGTATCAGGCAACATCAAGATAACTTTATTTTCGGTACTGGTGCCTAAGACTTGTAAGTTGCACAATAGCAGCGAAGCTGTAATTGAAATGCCAAATTCTCTCGGTTGCAAACAGATGACAGACGAGCAGGACTCCGCACTGACTAGATTCATTGGTCCAGAAGCTCCAGTGAGGGCAGCAGGGAAGGCAAGCTGAAGAACTACAAGCAGTCAGACATCTTGATGAGAAGATGCATCAACTGCACATCAAGCTTCTGAGAGAAGACACTGATGTGATACCTTTAACTCTCTGTGCAGGAAAAGGTATCTAATTAATGCAATCTCTGTAAACATGGAAGAATAGGAAACTGACCATGTTCAAAACAAACACTTAAATCTTTTGTTGCTGTACCTGACTAGTCCTCAGAAATTCACGAAAATCGTGCCCACACTCAGTTTTATGTGTTATAAACATTATGTCATAATCTTCGTTTTTTTTTACGAAAACTGTAACATTATAGCTACTCGAACCATACATCTCAAAATAAAAAATGGCAGTTGACTGCATACTTCAAATAACATTCCCTCATTGTATCACATGTCTCAATATTACAATGATATTATATCAATAATTTATATTGTTTTATGAAAATAATTATTTTAATATCATTAATTACTTTAAAAATAATTTATTTTTTATTTACAAAAAATAAAATTATTATCAAATTTAATTTTTATCTGGGTTCCAAAAAAATCATTCCCCCACTTTTTTTGTACTTTTGAATTAGATTGTGTATTGACGCGCTTACATATACTTTTTTATTTGGCAGCACTGCCCATTTAACCAGTATGGCGCGAAGAGATGTGTTGCATTCGAGTAATTTGTGTTTAATTATTTAAATTTTACATTTTTATGTATCATTCCTTCACCTCAAATTAATACAAGATAATAATTTTATTTCGTAATAATTATTATATTGTTTTACATGTTTTGAGGTGTAAAAAACTTGCCTTAAGTTGTAATTTAATTTTAAGGTTATGCACAACCATTTTTTTTGTTGGTTATGTGCGATTTTATCATTCCCTCATCAAACTTATTAATGAGCGAATAAAAATTTATGAGGGAATGATGTATCTATTGTATAGTGTTTTAATTGTAATAAATTATTTTATTATAAGTTTATTTACATATTTACTTTCTATTTTTTCAGTTTTTATCTGTAACAACCATGGTGAAAAAAAGGGTACCTTGACAATCATATACCCTAGCGGCAGAGCAAGTAGGTGTACAAAATGTTGCAAGATGGTGCCATTGAAACCTCGTGCATAGTATAGTGGACATCCTGTGGGGACTAATGATCCCTGAATAGCGCCACAGTCAGATCACCTCCATTACAGAATTACCACAATAATTAAACAAGAGTGCCTTGCAGTGGTGTGGGCACTGAGGAAGTACCATGCCCACCTTGAGGGTAGCCCTTGTTGCCATCTGCCATGAACATCGTACTGCATGTATTCATATGTGAGTACTGGTGTTCTAAGCTGTTTTCTGGTCTCTTGTCTGAGTGGTAGTGAGTGTCCGCCACCCCAGAAGGTGCTCTAGATTGCCCTCCATAGCTAAAGCCTGTCACACATACCCCTCCATAGTCCATGTACAATATGGCTTGAGAAAGTGTTGTCATTCCTCCCACACAAACGTAATTTCGTTCAGCAATGCTCATTCTGGCACTTCCCTCAAGGCTATGCGATAATAAAGCTGCAATTTTCCCACCACAAATCACTCAAATAACTCTGTGACACTCAGGGTTTCACTGTAGAAGTGGACCCTGCAGCTCAGGACCACTTGGTGGTCGCAAAAGCACTGCGTAAGATGTGTGACGAACTTGTGACCGTGTGTTTGGTCACGAGACGTTTCATGTTTAAATTCTTAATTGGAAAACATTAAAGACATTTGAGAAAACACATAACCTTACCTATTGTTGCCATGTGGACATAATATCTTGTGACATCACAAGTCATAGACAGGCTACTGCTGGGTGCAGGAAAACTCCAACCAAAATTCAGAGGGTTCCTTCCAAAACAGTTTCAAACTCAAGGGTACCAACTGAGATCTTAGTAAGAAGAAGAAAACCTCCGGAAGACTCGCCTGTGTATCAATTGTTTGGAATACAATGAAGAACCTTCTAGAACATTCTATTATAGTCTCCGATTTTCTGTTTCTTCCCAGACAAATGAGAGGCGTGGGTGGGAGAGAGGGGGAGAAATTTAGGGTATATTATCTGTGGCTTTGGGCAGTTATGGATTTGCAGGACCATCACTAGACCCGCCACAGATCGTTGACATTTCAAATACGCACAGAGCGAGAGAGAGAGAGAGAGGATAACCCGAGACAATGCAGGTTATTGGAGATCTATGCATTGATTTGGTATGTTCAGTAATGGCCTTTAGAATATTTTCTAAGTGTTGTTGGTAATGTTTGTTGTATTTTTTTCTGGATAATGTAGCAATTTTTTTAAAGTTGTTTTTATTATGCACCTTATTGAGTTAGTGTTTGAATCTGGGTGCTCGTGATTGCCACATTCAGTGCCCTAAACTGTTGGTGGCTATATTTCTTTCAGATAGTTTTCCATAGCTTTCCAAGACCTGAAATAACATAAATTGGCAAGTACATAATTTTTGTATTCATGATATCGCTGCGAATAATCGCAAATAAAGTAAATATTCTAGTATTATAAAATTAGTTAAGTAACTTTTGGGACAAATTTTCTTGTACCTAAATCAGAGATTGGTATCAATTTTTGTATGTATTTATATATTTATATGACTGTGGTTATGGAATGCATATTTTCTGTTGGATAATTTGGTCCAGAGATCTACCACCTGTAAAGTGTTCAACATTTAGGTTATCTTTCCTTTTTGGTAAGGCCCCATCTAGGCAAGCAAGTTCACCTTGTGTATCTAAACCTTGGTAAATAGAGTGGTGCTTGCAGTGGGCAGTTGGGAACAGGTGAGTATGGCCTCAAACTCCTGGCACTAAATGTCATCGTGTACCTACGGGGCCCACCACTCACGAGCTGCACCCACAAAACTTTTCGCTCATGAGCTGCATCCACGCCTCTATAAATACAATGCACTGTGATATGCATCCCTCACACCACTATAAAAATAATGTGTGTCATCATGCAAAAGCCTGCTGAACTGCAGCAGCAATTGGAATATGTGCCATGCCCCTATGACAACTCACAAAGCATTCACGACTGGCAGCACTACCATCATTGTAAATGCATTCCAGTCTATAAGGTTCGGTGATGGTCGCTTCTGGTTCAGAGGCACAGTCCCGATTTGGTTGCCTGAACAGCCTCTACACAAGTCACTTCCCTCCTTTTCTGGGCACACGGCAATAGCTAGGTTCGGCACTGCACTTTTCATATTTCCTATTGATGCATGTGTAGTCATCCACCTCAACTCACTTTGTCTCCCAACAACACACCCTCAGCTATCTCTGGTTTCACCTCACTGCACCTCTGGGGGTGCACACGTGCTTGAGCTCTGCCACTACAAGTCTCCTGTTATAAGGCCCATGTCGTTTGGAAGATGAAATATCGTGCCTGTGGCTATCAAGCTGCATGGTAGCATTTTTTACAAACTACAGGACCTACATGGATGCAACATCTGTGCAACATGCCCACACACTATATCTACGCACCTACCCAACATAGCCGATGCAACTCGATGCTCTCCGAAGACAAGGTGGGAGGGGGATGAACAGGTGGCATGATGTACCTTGAGGAGGGAGGGGGAAGAATTATAGGAGCAACAGGAAGGGGTAACATGGCAGTTGGAAGAAAATTATGTATGTTGAACGAGGGGGATGGGGGAATATAAATGACTCGATATTTAATGTGTCCTGATAGAGTGGTGGGAAAAAAATGGCGAGGAGTTATCATGAATTTGACTATTAAGGGAGAAGATACAGGAATTGAACCAAGAGAGGAAAGGGGAGGTGGTGTACCATCACATGATGTACTACAATAGTGACATGCTGGGGGGTAGCTGGAATTTTCCTGGCCAGCATGCTCATGCTGTTCATAACTGCACACACTTTTCTTACACCGAACAACATCTCCTCTTATCCCGTAGAACACCGTTGTTCTCACCACATATAAAAGGGTGCCAAATAATGTGACTATGTCTCCAGCACTTGTAAATACATTGCGGACATATTCAGGTAGAAGATGGTCCTTATAAGATTGGCCCGATGCCAGCGCTGTTATATCAGCCTTCCTAGCAGAGACAGGTGCTTCGACCATTCGGCCTGTGCTGACCACTGGAGACGCCTTCATACCGAGAATGTGGGTGACAAAGCTGAGGAAACAACTCGATTGCTTGCATGTTCGGGGCTACAAGCACACCCTTATATCTGCAGGACACTGTGCCTGTCTCCCCTAACCTAGTGCAGGAAAAGGAATCGATGAAAGGACTAGTCACTGTCCTGAGGTTAGAATTGGTTTTATTGCTGGCACAGTGTACTGCATGCACTACATGACCACCCACGACACTGAGAATATTTGAAGATCCTTAACTGGCACTATACTTCATTAAGGAAAACACTTGGTAACACACAGATGTGGTCATTAGACAAAACGAAAGTACGAAGTCAGTCAGTACCATACATAACCCTTCTTACCGTGTGCCATGCAGCACAAGACTTTCACACAAGAGAGGGGATTATATCTCTTGCTTAAAAAATATCGAAGCATTCGTAAAGATTGAAAACAAATTACTATACAAAGGATAATTAACTTTTGAAACTAATGATTTAAAACATCTCTCTACTAGTCTGTTTAGCTGTTGTTTAAAAATACATAAAATACCATGTTTACTTAAGCCATCCATTTTCCTTCATAAAAAATACCTAAACAAATAAACACACTAGCACAATAATAATTTAGTTTCTGATGCTGGCGGTGTTGCTGGTGGGCTCATTCTGCTTTCATGGAATTTGGCAGACAATACTGGGACCTGGGATTTTATACTACCCAGGACAGTACGATGTCAATGGTGACTCGAAATATGTGGTTTCAGCATTGAAATTGTAGTTAATGAAACTTATTTATGATTCAAATTTTTGTTCTAATTCTAGGTTATGAGCAGAAATGTTGATATTTTTAGGTTTAATTATATAGCCATAGAACTGGTATTTCAAATAGTCACAAAATAAATTTCACGAAGAATAAAATGTGTTGTTGAACAAATTTTTAATTGGCAACTATTTCTAACCGATATGCACTTGAAATTAACACGATATCTGAAAATTAAAAAAATACAGCTGATAATACATTGCTGTATTCAAGCCAATTTTCTTTGTCTGGAATAAAGGACAACTGATTCTATCAGAAATTGAATATTCGCATGTTTACTAAAACATGAGCTCATAAACATACTGCCATCACTCACAATCTGTGGGTTAGAGACCCGGGGTGGGCCTAGTGAGAGCTAACCTAAAAGAGGTTCGTCTTTGTTCCGGGAGGGCGCCAGGCTAACTCTTGTGACTAACTGCTTATGTTTCGTTGAATGTCGGTCCCAGAGTGGCCCACTAGGCTCGGAGGCTGAAGTTTAATTAGCAGAGTTAAAATACACACTACACACACTGCATCGCAGGTTAAGTTGAAAAGGGTCTATGAATGATAGAAGTCTTTGTAACACATGTGGTTTTATTGCTGTGCAGGCTGGCAGCAGAACCTGGTGTGTGTTGCACCAACAGGACAAGAGGGTACTTAAAAATTAAAATTTGTATGTTAAATTATATGTTACATAAAATAATATTAAATAATACACTAATTGAATATTCTGCAATTCAAGTTACATATTTGCATCACACTGTAAGAGTAGTGGCTGGAAAATTTATAAATACACTGTACGAAACATTAAATTAAAAGTTAATATTGCATGATGTTATTGAGAGGTAAAATATACACCTTGCACTTTATGTTACTAGAGATTTTACCTGACGACAGTATTGCACGGGTGTTTACTGGTACCATCAAATTGATGGAATAACTATAGACTCTAGCTGGCTATGATGATCAGCGAATTTACGTTAGTTACTAAAATGTCTGTTGATGTCTGCAGACTTATACTTGACTATTCAATAAAACTGTGGGGTGGAGTCAGCCAGCGCCATAAGTTCTGGTCCACGCGGCAGAAGGATCGCACTGCAGGTGAAATTAATGACGACCGGGTTAAGCCATTCACTGTAAATGGTCTGGGGATGTGTGTAGGAGGAAAAGCAAAAATGTTTAGGATGAACAAACTATCATTACTAGAAGTACTGTAGAACAATGGTGGTGGCCCCCCGCGGAACGATGCATCCGCCATGTAACCCAGCATTTTAAAGACTAAAGACTGCTGCGAGGTGGCATGGGCGAGAGAGGTGAAAACAGAGCCGCCTGCCACCAAACCACATAAAAGGAACTAAAAATAATTTTATGTGAAACATAATAACAGGACACTTCACAAATCTATTGAATAAAGAATCTAATAACAAATTAAGTGGTGGAAGGCCTAAAATTGTTGTATTAAATATTATGTTAGTATTAAATTTAAAATTACTAGTCAAGTTGGAGACTGTCAGTGTTTGCTAGAAATGCTCCATAAATATATTCAAGATGGGTTTAAAATTAAGATGGTGTGAACAGCACAACAACGAATTAAGATATCCCCTAGGCCGTAAGGAGAAACACTGGTATTCACAGAATAGGATGCCCTTGAGGGGCCAACACGCTTTTATGATGCATTATCCCTTTTGAGCACTAAAGGGGTTAATGCAATTGCACAGGAACACATGGAAATTAAATAATAATTAACAACTGATGGCCACTTACCACAACACTGTTTACTTCCCTTCCATGTGGGCATAGTTGTGTCTTTGACTCGGGGTGAGGGCTAGAGGTGTGTTCCACCAGCAAAGTTTTGGTATTGGCAGGATGGAGACTGGGCTTTCCTGACATGGGAGGTACAACATCAGTTCAGATTAACTTAATAATTCTTAAGTTTATTAATCGTAGACCAACCTTTAGGAGCAGATGGACATACATCAAAAAGAGTTACATGTAGGCGAAGAGAATGTCTTGAGGTTTGTTTTAATTTAAACCTGACACAAAAGAAAACATATTGAAAAAAAAATTGCGAATGAAGAGTCATTTGATAGTGAAACGTTTTAGGCAATACTAATATTCTGCCACAAATTATGAGAGCTTAATCAAATCTCATTGCCATTTCTCTGAGGCTGTGCCCCGGTTCCCTTTTCATGCTGGTGCAGTGCTACGAATGTGTGAAATGCAGCGAAGAGAATAGCCCCGCGGCTATTAATAGCCGTCTGCGAGGCTATCACATGACATTTTCTTGTTCCTCTGCAGGAACACGGCTTATTAATCTGCTAGGTGTAAATGTAAGTAATTATTGAATGAATTTTAAAGGATTTGGTACCGTATTATTATTTTTTTTAAATCAAACAACTTATTCTCCACTGTGTGCTTCCATCTACCGAATTGGCCCAAAATGTATTTTGCGCGCTAACAGCGACTCCGCGTGGCCAGGCATCAAGCGAGGCCAGTTCAGTCGTCGCTCTCTCGGCACAGAGGCCAGATGCATTCAGGCACCACAGAGCCTTCATCATCCAGTCGTCACCTTCCATCATAACTGCAAAATCTGTAATTCATTCAGAACCATTTTATTCGCTCTACGGCCAGCCTGCACTCGACTTGGCCCATCCAGGCAGCTGCTTAATGTAATTTTATTCCTGTAATACCCACTTGCCAGTACTAAGGGATCTCTTAGTTGAGGAGCCATATCTCGTGGACCCCTCCTCGTTCTCTGTGGGCCTGCCACCAGTTTTGAACGTCACCCACACTGGGCTGCCTCTCGGCTGAACATGTGAACTCTCATTTCTTAATTAGCTTTCCACTTGGTGCTTAGCCCCGGGGGGGGGGGGGGCAGGTTATGTTACCACAGGATGCAGACCTACAGGAACCCTCTGCCCAATCATAATATGTAACCAATACGCTCAGTGTAAATGGTGCAATCGACACATCGTGTCCACATGCAACGAGTTTATTGTGTGAATTGACCATCTTTAGTGTCCCCACTGTTGGATACAACATCCATGTGCTTTTATTAAGGGCCACATCCTTTGAACCCCGTTCTTGTTTTGTCAAGTGGCACGAAATTTCGTTTCGGACTCCAATCTCCATCGTCTATGTCACTTTCAGGGCGAGGCTCGTACCACTAATAGACAGTGCATTAGAACATGCTTCAACACTCGAACACGAAAAGCACGTCCCAAGGATAGCACTGTGTATAGAGTTTCTGTGTGCAGTAAAACAAACATATTACAAACTGAGTTTACCATAATGTCACATGGTTCTCTGTCCCCCAGCCATGTGGCCCACACCCACCTCTTGAGAGACACTGCATTAGCTAGCCAGCAAACGGACCTTAAACCCTCGGTTCGTCACCTATTACAGGGGTAACATGTGGGGCACATCAGTGTTTAAATGTAATATCACCTTTAATGTGTACTCAGGGGGTGGCTATGTCTGTATAATTAAATGGATGACGTTGTACCGACCATGGCCTCTAAGCTCGTGCTCCGCACTGCTAGTACCCGATCCCATTTTCGGAGCGCACCCCCAGCCCAGCGCGAATGAAACAGGCGAGCGCCTCGGGCGTGACCCCAATAGATGTAATGAAACTTCAGGGCACGGAACCCCGGGGGCTCGAACCCATAAAACAATTAAAGGAAAAGACATTAGGACAAAATTACTAATTCCCAGACATTAAACAAGTACGTCGTACCACTCCGTGCGAGCACCGCACGCACAGAGCAGACAACGAACCTCATTAACATTCACTGCGGCTACTGGCCTTAATTAAAGTGCCCGTGACAATGATCAAGTCGGATTAGGAGAAATCCCACTAATACAGTTCACAGGGAGACAATATGTTAATAAATTTACAGTCGCCAACTTGATGCCACAATTCAAATAATTAAATACTCTAAAACAATTGTTAAGCCTTAAGCACCCAATTACCAGGTGCTACCTTTTAATTGGGCACCTGGAACGTGGTTTTAGCTTATAATAGAGCAAATTGAGTTAATGTAAGTTTTTGGCGCCAACTCACAAAGTAGGTGAAACTTTCCCTCCCTTGTGAGGCGGCCATGTTCGGCAGTCTCCAACCACTCCGCGCCGGGTCAAGACATGTGTCCGTGAGCAACCTTTCACTTTGTTTCACCGATCGTTCATTCTGTAGTCATTTTAATATATCAACCTTTTCTTTTAATTCATAGCTGCTCATGTCGACTCGGCGTGTATTTTGCGGACCCGGGCTTATCCCGACTGTCTTCATTAGTGATTTTGCACAGCGTCGCGGACCATGCCACGTATGCACTGACCGACTCCAGCCAACACACTTTCGATAAACCGCCGCGCATATGCCTGCCGGCTTCAACCACTTGTAAGTGTAAGGTGTAATTTAAGGTCACGACGCTCACTGAGTCACCCTAAGACGGTTAACTTTCGGTACTGGCCGTCTCCAGATTACTCGTAACCGCGCCCCGCGAGACTGCTGCGGCGAATTCATTGTATAATATTAGTGTCGTGTTTTGTTCTGTAATCAGAGTGTTATCTCCTACAGCGATTCGAACAGAGTTGCCAAGGGAGATAGGGTGGGTTTTTATCTTGCGAAAAACTTAAACAGTTTTATGTACAAGATAGTTTTTTTGGTTATAATATAGCACACGACAAACATGCAAACATGGTACTGATACGTCGCTATTTGCTTCAATAGCTGAAACAGGTTAACTGCAAATGGCTGACGATCTCTGTGAACACAAATTACACACTTTTACTTTGATGCAACGAGTACTAAGGCAGAACAAATAATAACCCTGACATTAAGAGATTATGTTATCTATGCCAACAAACAATGTAATTTTGTATTCTATTTTCTTTGAATTAATTTACTGATACTTACAAAATTGCAAACTAGACTTAACTTTACTCAATTACACACAATCTTTTGATGCCGACCGCCAATGCTCCTCTATGTCGCATAGACCGCTATGCCTCATCAACGTCTCCTAGAAGCGTGTGCACCGAACGCGCCCGTGCGCGCAGCTAAGTGTAGTGCGTGCGTCGAGGCGATCGCCGTGCAACGAGTGCTGCGCCGGCGGAAGGATCCGGCCGGGTGTGGCATATCCTTCCGCCGCACTACAACAAATTGTTATAATTATGTTTTTCCACAGGATTTTATTAAACATTATTTTTCATTAATTAATAATTCAGTCTTTGCAAAACCATGTTTCACCGTGCGATTTGTCCCGAACCTGGCCGGTTCAGTTTCCCGCGAAATTCACACGTTTCCGCGGGAGGGCTGGCGGGGGAGGGGGGTCGTGCGCGGCGACACCTGCAGTGTCCTTCGAGAGCTCAACCAGGCCGGCAGCCTGCGCGCAACGCGGAACCTTCAAACTTTGCATTCACCGACATGTAGTTTTCCATAGTGTAATTTCTTTTCAACCTTTTGTACAGTTCCGAGGTCGGCCTAAATTTACCATGAGGTACTTAACTTAATTCAATCAGCGCTCCGAGATGAGTGTTTTACGTCATACGTAAGTACTGTGGGGAGAGTATGTGTTTTTATGTCGGCGCTTCACGCCCAACCTAGCCTACAGGCTACTTAGTTTTGGCCCGCACGGGGCAGCCAGCAGGAGACACGTGCCATCCAACTTAATAACGATTCAGTCCCTGGGACACACCTAGACACCACGTAGAGTCGCCGGAGACACGGGCCTACGTGTTGCTAGCCCAGTTTATCAAGTGTAATGTGTTAGTGGAATAGTTGTTCGCCTAAGTGTAATTCGTCATGTCAGGGCTTATGTATCACCGTCGTACGGCAGTGCGCCACCAAACTTAATAACGATTAAGTCCCTGGGACACACCTAGTCACCACGTAGAGTCGCCGGGGACACGGGCCTACGTGTTGCTAGCCCAGTTTATCCAGAGCTAGGTATTAGTGTAGTGTATTGTGCTTCAAAATATCGTGTGCCATGTCAGTGTCTTTTGTAACTTTCGCGTCACGTATACGAGTCTGCCCCTCACGCGCATAAGAATCGTGAGCCGCCACTGAGGAAGTGAGCTGCGCGTGTGACTAGTCGCGTCGGGCAAACCGTTACGGCCAGAACGGGCAGCACCATGTATTGGGCTGTGCTGTATTAAATTCACCAACTATCTGAAGAAGTTTTGTGTTATTATTCAGGCGTCCCGAGTGGCCTCAACAGCTCGGGGGGCCCTACTGCGTTGACCCCTACCTCTAGCCACAAGGCCGAACCTTCCCTGAGAACACGAACCTAACAAAATCACGTCTAAATAATCAGAGGTAGCGGGGACGGCGTCACTTTATTTGACACACAATTCAAAACATACACTTGACTTATACTTAGACCAATGCCGCGAGTTTGGGTCCGCCCTCCATTTACATAATAAGCATTTAAGTCAGATCCCTAGTGGTGCTTTCGCCTACACAGTATTGAGGTGCGGCCAACTCGTCGTCTTTATAGTTCCGGTTATCCGGCGTCTCAGTCCTGTCTCTATCAATTTACTACTCTATGTACAAAGTCAATTCC
The DNA here is from genome assembly GCF_032445375.1 of Bacillus rossius redtenbacheri. Lineage (NCBI taxonomy): Eukaryota > Metazoa > Arthropoda > Insecta > Phasmatodea > Bacillidae > Bacillus > Bacillus rossius. The sequence continues at coordinate 246,405,609 of NC_086330.1, forward strand.
GGGTAAGTTCGCCAACGCTGCCTATAAACCCCTCTTCGCCGTATGTGGACGATGTAGATGTCGACTTCCACTCTCGTTGCGCCGATTCGCTCCTTCGCCACTCGCTGAGCGAGTGTCACTAATCAAAAGTCTGCTCCCTTCACTATTTTCGCCCACCCCTGAGGACTTCAAATTTGATTAGCAGCTTTTCTCAAAATTACTCGCCGAGCGAGTTCCTACTCGCTCCTGGCGAGTATTGGTGGCGTGTCGTGGCTTCTGAGGTTAAGTCCGTTTCTTCGTAATATGTCGTCTGCGGCTAAGTCCCGATCCAGTGTGAAAAGTTAATGTTCCACTTACGGCTTTGTTGGAATTCGGCTGTCTCACCTTGAGTGCGGATGGAGGTGATAGACTACGGAGGTGACGGCGCGGCCTCCGCAGGCAGAGTCCGATTGGTGTCTCTGGTTGAAGGGTGACTGTCTCTCGTGGCGGAGCAGCGATTCCCTTCTGCCTCGGTTGCGGATTTTTCTAAGTCAGCAGCGTCGTGGAGTAGCGAAGTCCCGGGCGGCAGCGTGACAATCTGTTGTCTTCTTCGGAGCGATGTGCTAAGCCGAAGCCTCTGGCTGGCAGCCAGGCACCTTCTGCATGCTGCTTGCTAACAAACCCGTATTTATACCCGGCGAACCCAGAGTGATATCATCAAGTGCCAATCAGCACAGACTTGAAGTGACATCATCTAGAGCCAATCAGCGCTCACTGCGTTGTTGCTAAGGGCTTGGTCGCCTGTGAGCCTCGGGTTTCCTGGGGTCTAGGAGTTATGCAACCTCTTAGACTCCCGTGTAGTGCAGTTGCCCTGCCTTTTGGGGAATTCTCGTTAGGTAGGAATTTCCTACCATAACAAGAGTACATCCATGTAACTGTACAACGGCTCATACGCCGCATAGCGAATTCGCATAGTGTTTGTAGCGTTTCTGCCACCATGTAGAGTACGCTTAGGGAGTACCGAGTACCCATGCGTACCACTGGAGAAGTCCGTTAATTAAACGTAAATCAACATAACTGGTGTCGCTTACGATTATTTCGCGCCACCCCGTCCTCAAAACGGCCGAGTGGCCTCAGGGAATTTCTGGTTAGATTTCAAGCCGTACATGTGTAGCATATTCAATATCTAAACCCTTATCTTTATGTCTTGGAATACCAGCCTTAGCAATACATCCTTTATAATGTTGCTGCATTTGCTAAAAATGCTTCATACTGCCAAATTTTCGCTTCAAACATTTTCCAGCATCTTCATTTAAATTAAGTTGGAGAGCTATACTGTCATTGAAAACATCACAAATACTGCCACATTTGTTTGACCAGTTGGATGACATGAGTTTCCATTAATGAATATTTTGCATATAGGACTGCTTCTAAAATTTGTTGGATGTTGGATGCGAGCGCTCAATCACAATCGTGCCTAGCGAAATCAAAAATAATATCTGTTTTCATTACAACGATTCTTTAAAATGGTGAAGAACTCATGAATTATTAAAGAGGTCATTAAAGTTAAATAATTATATCATATCCTTCGTATCTGATGGAAAGGAAACAGAGGGTAGAAATTAAAAATGTAATTGTTAAGAAATATTCAAATTGGTTATTTGTCAGAAATGGGGTGCTACAGGGCAGCAATTTAGGACCATTAAATTTTTAATATATATAAATGACTTACCTCTACAAATAGAGCAAGGTCAGCTTATCCTTTTGCAGATGATAAATCAGTTATAATCACTGGGGAAACTTCAACATCAGTTCAGGAGAAAACCAACGGAGCCATTGAACAGATGAAAAATTGGTTCTCATACAACAAATTTGTATTGAATGTCTCTAAAACTAATTATATTAAATTCAGAAATAGGACTAAAGTATATGGAAATAAGATTAACATGAAATTCAATGGAAACAATATCTTACAGGTTAACTCAGTAAAATTCTTAGCGGTATATATTGATGAACAATTAAAATTTACAGAACACATAAATAATATTGTGAAATCATTAAATTCAGCCTGCTATGTCTTGAGGTATCTTGTAGAATTAGTCGATTTAAAAACAATTAAAACTATATGTATAATGCATATTTCCATACAATCATGTCATACAATATTGAAATCTGGGGAAATGCCAAACTATACAGAAATATACAAAAATTGCAAAAATAAAAGCCATTCACATAATAACTAAGTATAAAAAATATATCTAGTTGCAGAAAACATTTTAAAAAAATTAGGAATACTAACATTTACAAATGAATTCATATACAGAACATTAATTTTCTGCTATAGACAGCAAACCAAATTTAAAAGAAACAAAGATGTCGATCATCATAATACTCGAGGCTGCAATAAATTGATACCCATACAACACACCACTACTCAATTTGAGATAGGAATAGAGCACATAGGCAGAATACTATTTAATATCTTGCCTTACAAAATAATGGAAATCAGCAACATAGACAAATATAAAAAGCTTCCTTAAAAAAAATACACTTGTATGCAATCCATTTTACAATTTTAAAGAATTTATGGAGTATACATAATAGTTCCTGGTATCGCTATCACACGCTCCCGGCCGAGCATATGAAGAAACGGCGGCGACTGCTGAAAGAGGGGAAGCATTCTGGAACAGCCAGACTCCCTTGTATAGCTACAATGCCTAACAACAATATCCCAATACCCTAAATCCTGCTTATTTATTTTTTCTTACTTAATAAATATAAGAAAAAATAGTATAGGAATTGCTTGACATGTCATGTCTATGGGTATGTATAAAAAATAATGTTATATTTGTAATTCAGATTATTTGAAAAATAATTATTACTATTTGTTTTACTTCAAAGTTATGTGTATGTAAAACTATATGTGTATGTGTATGTAAAACTGTGTACATGTAAAACTGTATATATATTGACGCCGCCATCGGTGCTCCCTCTTAGAGCACAGGCCGCTATGTGTCCTCAACACCTGAGCCAGTGCTAGTGCGACGAACACGCCCACGCGTGTGTCTTAGTGCAGCGCCCCGAATGGCGTGACGTCAGTCACGGCCATCTAAATGCTCGAAGCGCCCGGCCGGGTGTGGCGATGCGCAACAGGTATTCAGTGCACATGCAAATTATTTAACAAACAGAAACTAACAATTCTAATAAGCATAAAAATTGTCTTTAAATCAATTAATGATACTGTAAATTATTTCCGTCACAAAACTGGCCGGCATCGCCTTCCCACGCTCCGTCGTATTTCCCGCACGTTTCCTGCCCTCCCTGGCCCGGTTGCCTGAGAGAGGAGTCAGTCGCCATCCAGCACTCACCAGGGCCGGGAGCCCCGTGCACGGGGAGCATCCAGTTTTCGCGCAAGATTCCACATTTAGCATCATTAGGTAATTATCTCCGAAACCACTTTCTACAGCACCCCGGTCGGCCCTAACCGGCCGTACGACATGTCGTGCGGTCCTTAGATAAAGTGTGCAACCCAACCAGGGGTTTTTCAGCGTAATACGTAATTCTGTGTTTTTAGGCGGCCCGCCGAGGCGCCTGCGCCTCACGCTTTAAAATCTCCCCACGGAGAATTAGATCTTTGCCCACGCAGGGCGGCATTGCGCCAAACGCGTGACTGAACTTATGAACGCTTCAATCCCTGGGATGTGCCACGGACGTGAACGAGAGACCACGTCGGGTCCGGTCGCGCCCGTTCCCAGTTTAAACTTGGCCCACGCCACTACGAGAACCAGTCTCACGTCACGTGATCATTAGAAGTCTAGAGACCGTCCCCACTTCGAGTCCGGGACGTACTAATAATTATTCAGTGTTAATTACCGTGTTTCAGATTAGTGTATGTCGTCTTCATCATGTCCATGTAGAAGTTAGTATTAATTGTTAATTCGCCTAGACAGTAACAGTTCCAGGTAGTAAGTGCATTACGAACTACCATGTGTTATGCACCAGACTTGCCGCGCCACGAACCGTTATCACCGTAGCTCAGGATAGCCTGCACCCCTCGGTGGAGCAGTCCTCGGAACGCCGTGTGACGTAATCAGTGCCGCCATTCGAGGGCCGTTTAGGCGGAGTGAAGGTTGACGACGATACAGCCAGTCACGTGCCAGTGCCTCGTGTAACGTTCTGTAACGTGTGCTACCGAAATAAAACACTTAAATTTACGTGTGTATTTCACTAATACGGCATCCTGTGAGGCCATAACAGCCCGGGGAGCCCTTTGTCGACTTGTCCCTGCCTGCAGCCACGAGGTCAATAATAAATAAATCATAATAAATAAATAATAAATCATATTACACCCGGGATCTTTTGCACAAAGTTTTAAAAAATATTGTAAAACACTATTAATAAGTTTGGTGTATTTGGGATGTGTATTTGTTATAAAATCGTATTATAAAAAGGAAATAATATTATTTCCCTATGGTGCTGTCATCTACGGTGATGGACACGAACCGAACGAATCAATCCATCTATCCGCTTCCGCGGGAACCAGGCACTCGTTTATACATATTTTTCTTTGTTTATAGCGAGGGGCGTTATTATTAATGAATTATAAATAAAATTTCGTGCCCGGGGCCACAATTGCATATCATTTTGAGCACTGGAAGACATAAAAATGTAAAATATTCTCGACGAATTTTAATCCGTGGTTTTTATTGCTTATTACAACAACAATTTCGGCAATAAAGGTTAATTATTCTTGCATTTTAAAAACCTGATTACTAGTATAATTTCAAGTATTTATTCTTTTATTATTAGAAAAAGTAGCATCTGTCGGCGAATGCAGTAATAATAGGTTATGTTACAATTGACTAAAGAATTATGGTGATTAATATAATTTATGATAGATATTTGATCACAGTTTATTTATATGAAAACTTGTTCATAATTATATTTAAACTTCATAGCTAACCGCCAGTTTTTAAAATTAATTACAAGTCATCTACACGTAAACTGTTTCGTCGACCGTTTATAAAGTGAAGTGTAAAGTTAATGTGGTTTTCATTGCTTATTACAACTTCAATTTCGGCAATAAAAGTTAATTATTTTTGCATTTTAAAAATCTGATTACTAGTATAATTTCAAGTATTGGTCCATTATTCTTTTATTGTTAAAATAAAAATGATTCAATTTTATTCATAAAAGATGCAATCATTTCATCAATGTTTTGTTATGATGTCACGTTTGACGCTAATCGCCGGTGCTCCCTCTGGTTCGCACAGGCCGTTATGTCACAACAACACTTACTCTTAGGTGCATCGAACACGCCCGAGCATGATGTCCGCCGAGTGAGTGAAAGTACACCGCGACGAACACCAAAGCCATGACAGCGCCCGGCCAGGTGTGGCAATGCGCTAAATTAAATCAGTAATTATTCTTTTAAAACAAAAACAACCAAATTAATAACAATTAAAAGTTAACTAATTCAACTAAAAATTATGTACAAATGTTAAATAGTAATGTATTGTCAAATAAGTCATTTAAGTCCAAAACTGGTCGGAGCTATTTTCTCGCGCTTCACGTGTCTTGGCGCGAGGTCGTGCGGCGCCCTCGCGCTCAGTTGTAGTCGGGAGCTCGCAGTGGTCGGTCGCTCCGCGTACGCAGAACCTTCAGATTTTGCACCACGTCCAAGTCATCGCAATAGTGTAAGTTCATTAAATCCTTTTTTCAGCTCTGCGCCCGACCCCACACAGTCGTACATCATTTCGTGCGACTCATAACTTAATGCTTTTATTCCCAACAGGGAGATTCCAATTTACTACGTAATTTTCATGTCCTGAGCATACGGACAGCGTAAATGAGTCTTACGCAGTTTTCAGACTTCGAAGCCAGAGTTAATCATTATTTGTCATGGGCTCCTAGCCAGCCTCGTGTGTCGAGTTCTAACTCTTTAATCTACGTATTTACGATTTATCTTATTTAACTGTGTAACATCTAACTTGCAATCTAACCACATAATAATTGTTTTAAGCTGTAATAAGTGACTGTGACTCTTATTTTCTCATCTAGCCGTGCCTATGTACATTTCGGAACATTAACGTCTTGTAGCAGGTTAGATTGCGAACCACGTTAAGAACATTCAATTAAATGTTGCTGTTTTACATGTTAACGTCATTCACTGCATAAGCCGTTCCAGAATATCAGCTCCACGATAATTTGCCGCATCCTTCACGTCCATAACGGCCACAGTATAAGTCCGCACATACCGTTTTGCCATCTATCCTGGTCGCGCGCATCGTCTACGTATAGAGACTCTCGTGCAGCGATGGTCAGACAACAGACGCGGCCAGTCCTTGGACAAGCTTGTGTAATGGTTTTTAATAAATTGCAGTATCGTGTCAATCAGTTTACCATTTATTTATAAGGCGTCCTGGGTGGCCTAAACAGCTCGGGTTGTTTTCGAACCGCGACGCGCTCCTGCCTGCAGCCACGAGGTCGAATCCCCGTTTTTGCCCCTGAGATCATTTTAACTTACCAATTACTCAAAAACTTAAACAGGCAGCGGGAGTAGCGACACTTTAAACTATCGTCCATAAACCGACTTTACAGACAACCAATTTTTTTTTTAGTAATAAAAGAATAAATACTTGAAATATACTAGTAATCAGATTTCTAAAAAGCAAGAATAACTAACCTTTATTGACGAAATTGTTGTTGTATTAAGGAATGAACATAACAGATTAAAATATGTGGAGAATATTTTACGCTTTTATGTCTTCCAGTTCTCAAAATGATATGCAGTTGTGGCCCCGGGCACGAAATTTTATTTATAATTCATTAATAATAACGCCCCTCGCGATAAACAAAGGGAAATATGTATTACAAGTGCCTGGTTCCCATGGAAGGTAATAGATAGTACGAATCGATCGGTTCGCGTCCGTCACCGTAGATGGCAGCAACATAGTGGAATAATATTTTTTCGTTTTTATAATACGATATCATAACAAATACGCATCCCAATAAACCAAACTTATTTATAATGTGTTACAATGTTTTTAAAACATTGTGCAAAAGATCCCGGGTGTAATAAGAATTATTATGTGTAACTGTAAAACACCATTGTTCGTACAAAAACGTATTTGAAAATTCAACATTACTTTCAAATAATCATACCGATTGTGCTGAAAATCGTTGGATGATCGTTAAATTACATAATATTAATAATTCAAAGGACGAAAACATGATTGAAAAGTCAAATCGATGGTTGATCCAATCGATTGGAAGAGAGATAGATGTGGTGCAAGCGTACAATGAGCGTAATGGGATACATCGTAGTGGGTCAATGTGCATAATGGGACACTTTTTCGTGCGTGCAGCCGGCATTCATCGATTTATTAGACGTTGTTACGTCAAAAAGTGACTTTATATACGTCACAACATGCTGTCTCCTGACAATTCCTAACTCCATGATTGGAAAACAGCATATGTGTGCAACTCTACATAATCTGTAGTAATAAAACGAATAAATGTTTACAAAATAGTCGAAATATTATCATACATAAATATAAAATAAGCACTGTTATTTGATCTAGCATATATGTTATTTATTGCCTTAAAAATCACAATACACTGAACATTTCCAACAACACAGGATAAGATAATTGCGCCAAATCAACCAGCAGATAACTTGTACTCTCAACATTTCCTTGAAAGTAGTAGCATCATCGAGGGCATGACCTGAATATCGTGAGAACATCTTGCTCCCACGAGTAAAACTGACATCTATCCTACTGCTTCTGGCAAGTAACTTGCGCAAGGGCACCACCGATATTTAAAAAGTCATAAATATACTACGAGTAAAACCTACTTGATGGCTTAAGTAGAAGTTTGATAGTGTAGCAGGGTATTTTGCACTAGAACATTATTTAGTTATTCCAAATATCGTAATTGGACAATATGTATGGGAAACTTTGGCCAATTATCATTTGGATGCACGTTGTAATTTACTGCAGTGTTTTCAAGTTATTATACACTTCACACCGCTAGATGCCACTACTGTAAACAAGTTTTTTGCACTTTAAAACGTAGATACACTCCACACCAGTTTCCCATATTGTCCCTATTTCAATATTGGTTTTTTCTCTGTAGTGCGGCTTCTCTTTTGAGTTCAAAATTATTTAAATTATACTTTTAACCCAAACTAAAAATATGTGACTATTGATCGGACAGGAACTTTTATGTGTTTTCATCAAAGTGTTGGCACTATTGTGTTTTGAGCGGGAGATTGATAGAGAACTTGCGCACGTATTTACCTAATTGTTTTGTAAGGTGATATTTTGGTGTGGAAGTAAGATTATTTAAGAATGCTAATGTAATTTAGTAGATTGATTTTCTGTGTCTATTTTCAAGTGTTTTTTTCCCTTAGTTTTAGTCTTAATTTTATTGACTTCTTAACACCCATAATGGTTTTGGATAGGCTAATCTAAATTTAAATTAAAAGAGGGTATTTAATGTAAGTTTTTTTAACGTGAAAGATAAAAATGCGGTTTCTCGGGCCAAACAACTATTCCGTGAAGATTATTGCAGTGTAATGTGTGTTAAATGTAGAAGACATGGAAAAATAGTAATAATTTTAGATACATACGTTCCAAAAAAGTAAATTCAACAGTATTTTCATGTCTTTTTTATTCAGTGTTTGAAGAATTTTATGTTGTTTTGTATGCCTCATTAGTACCTTGCTTGTAACTCGCATACGCAGAATATACAGCTGATGTAGGGCTTTACATGCCCTTAACATGTACGTAGATATTGTGTGCCTGGGCCCACCGTACGTTTGTTTAAAAAACATACTTCGGTAAATATTTACAATCGCGGTAGATGCCAAAAAAAATGCTAAAAATCTGAAAATACTTTTATTCTGTGCCCTTTCACTTCCTCTTTTCAAAACAACCGGCGGAGGTAAGAAATTCCAAATACTTTAGGAGATATCGAATTTTTTAATTTCATCATATGTAGAGTCGCGGTAGATGCCAAAAAAAATGCTAAAAATCTGAAAATACTTTTATTCTGTGCTCTTTCACTTCCTCTTTTCAAATCAACCGGCGGAGGTAAGAAATTCCAAAAACTTTAGGAGATATCGAATTTTTAAATTTTCATCACAATACCTGTGAATTCAGGCGGCCACCATTGTTTCTTGTTTACGAGACGAGTATGATTTGTTTTTCCGCGACGTAGGTGAACGACTACATTGTTGCTTGTTTAGGAGTATCTATTAAAATCTGAAAATGGTTTTAAAGTGTTTTAATGTATCTAACCTATCCGACCACTTTTAATATTTCAATTCATTTTTCCTGCGCAAAAATAAATAAATCCCGAGGTTGGCCGAAGGTGAATATTCGGGTGTAATCGGGAATGGCAGAACTTTATGTGGATCTTAGGACTCTCACGTAAACGAATACATCATGTAAAAAGAAACTTACGTGAGTTTATTCTGTTCATCCTTTTTCCCGGTTTGTTAGGTCAGGTCAGCTACATTATAAATACTTTGAAACTAAACAACCAATAAAATTAATTTTATTATTTTTAATGTCTGTTCAGTTTCAAAGTATTTATAATGTAGCTGACCTGACCTAATCTACCTTTGTCCCATTTTGTTAGGTCAGGTCAGTTACATTATAAATACTTAAAACTATACAACATGTAAAATAAATTGATATTATTTTTAATTTCGGTTTATTTTGAAGTATTTATAATGTAACTAACCTTACATAATGGAAAATTTATGTTATTTAGACATTCACGCGCACACGGCAAAATATAAAATGGCGACGGTCAAATTATTACACACGTCTGGTATAGCAAAATAAGAACGGCCATATCTCCAAAAGTATTTGGAATTTTTTATCTCCGCAGGCGGTTCTGAAAAGAGGACGTAAGATAGCATATAATGAAAGTTATTTCATATTTGTAAGATTTTTTTTGGCGCTATTCCGTACAATACATATTTACCCACTTTATAACACTATGGACGGTTAGTTAGGTTAGTAGTATAGCTACATTAAAATAAACAGAGAAATATAAATATTAATAAATAAAAACGAGGTTGGCCGAAGGTAAATGGTTCGGGTGTAATCGGGAATGGCAGAACTTTATGTGCGTCTTGATTTACCGTTCGTGAATGCCTAATTTATTAAAATGGTCTATTAGGTCAGGTCAGTTACATTATTAATACTTTCAAACTAAGCAGACATTAAAAATAATATAAATTAATTTTAATGGTTGTTTAGTTTTAAAGTATTTATAATGTAGCTGACCTGACCTAACAAACCGGGACAAAGGATGAACGGCAGGAACTCACGTAATTTTTTTACTTATTACTTGCGCAACAAATAAAACATTAAAATTTGAAACGTTAAAAACTCAGATACGTTAGAGGCGGGTACATTCCTTTGCCATTAGTAGAAAATGATGTAGTCGTTCTACCTACGTCGCGAAAATAAAAAATCATAAACGTAAACAAGCAACAATGGTCGGTTCACCTACGCGGAAAAAAATCATACTCGTCTCGTAAACAAGAAACAATGGTGGCCGCCTGAATTCACAGGTATTGTGATGAAAATCAAAAAATTCGAAATCTCCTAAAGTATTTGGAATTTCTTATCTCCGCCGGTTTTAATGTAAAGAGGAAGTGAAAGAGCATATAATAAAAGTAATTTCAGATTTTTAGAATTATTTTTCGCAAATACCGCTACTCTACATATTCAAAATTTAAAAATTCCATATCTCCTAAAGTATTTGGAATTTCTTATCTCCACCGGTTGATTTGAAAAGAGGAAGTGAAAGAGCATAGAATAAAAGTATTTTCGGATTTTTAGCATTTTTTTTTGGCATTTACCGCGATTGTAAATATTTACCCATACTTCTTAACAGAGTCGAGACTTCGCCAGTGTGTGGGCGAGACTCAAACTGCCCTACTTGAACCTCAACCCTTCCAGACCTGGGCCACTCTGAATGTCGGACATGCGTACATGAAGAGTGGGCTCTTTAGAGGCATTCCAAACACCTGATAGCAGAAGTCAATGTGTAATTAAGAACTGAAAATTTCACTATTATAATGATTTATAGCATGTTTACTTACACACAGCTTACATGTATCTCACCATAATACTGTTAAAACGCCTTGCAGTACAAATCTGTATATTTTGGTTGTTCACCCTCGTGGCCGACAAGTAACTCCCACAATAGTTTTAAAGACCCTTCAGGAAAATAAAAATTACTATGCAAACAATCTGTTTCCCATGCAAGTTCTGAGCATAGTTATAAAACAATAATTATATTAAATTGAAATAACAGAGGAAACTGGTAAGTGATAGCAAGCGATGAAGTCCCCGGGGGGCAGATGCTTCCTACCTGGGCGGTGATGGTTGAAGACTGGGCCGGATATAAGAAAATGGCCACTTACCATGTCTCTTCCAGCCTCACTGAACTCCATTATGCGTTACACTAGATCTGTACCGTACAAAACTTAAGTATTTTGTATAATTAATCAAATTAAGTTACATTTATAAACCTTTACAATAACTATATTTGGAGTAAATAAAGTTTGCAAATAATATTGCTTTTTAAGGGTGTGTTACGGAATGTTTTGATTCCATATGGGTACAATAGAATTAGTAAGTTATTTAATAAAAAAATTTTCGTTGTGGCTGAAAATAAACATAGCCCTTGGGAGTTAAAGAAAACAAATAACAATCTTATATTTTAATGTGTTTATGGGAATGTTGGACTCTTCCTAGTGGCAGTCACATGCACTCTCTTCTGGACCGGTGGCACACTATATAAATGCCAGCACACGTCACAATGCACATGCACACGCCCATAGAGTAGGGTATAGAGGGAGGTGGTGCATCAGGCTGAGGTGGGCATAGCCCTGGATGACTGTCACAACTATGGGTACTAATGTAATTCTGTTCTAGGAAACATTATCACAACTCAGTAATGTTTTTCTACTGTATTCTATGACTGTTTAATTTAGGAAATTTATCAGTATTTTTTTTAAATAACAGCTTTTCCAATGGGCGGGAAAAATCCAAAACTTGAGTTTTTGAGTTCTACTCATGTTGCATTACCATCCCGCAAAATAAAAATAGTTTTTATTAGTTCTTACTGGATTGTGAAAAACTCTGTAGTGAAGAGAGCAATTTAGTTAAAAGAAATTATGGGGTTTAATCCATTGAAAACAAAAAAAAAATAATAATTTTATGAAATAAACAATTTTGAATGACTTTTCACTAATAACTACATTAATAAATCACTAAATTTAAAATTGATATTTTCTTATTTAAGCCCTTAACAACTGCAGTGTTCCAGAATCCAGTCTCAATAAAAAAAACTCAATTTGTGAGAATTCATGTTTTCACTATTTTACAGTTTTCTTAATGTCTCTGACCGAACCTAACTAATCTTGAACTTTAGTTATGATCAGCTAGGAATGAAAAACTTAGCTTTCTTGAAGAGAAAAAAAAACTGTAACAAAAACAGCCCCTTCCTGGAAATATAACAACCAAAATCAATGTGAAACAAAAAATTCTCAAAATCACAAACACAGACCTTCTTCAGAGAGACAATAATTCTAACATGTCTCATGCACACATCAATGTTTTCAGGAGAAAAAAAAATGTTCCACTATGAATTCAGCAATTGTAAAAATAATTTTGTAATATTCCAAAAAATAAATATTTAAAATAGCATCATAAAAAAATTGAACATTATTTACAAAATTTAAGTGTCAGCCTGACCTTTTATCAGCAGCAACCTTTGTGAGACTGACCATGTAGGTGTAAAGTGGATACCTTACCAGCTTGAAGAACCAAAATGTTCTAATTTGAATTTTCAGTCGCAATTTGACATATTATTAAAGGATATAGATGATCACTTTTATAAGTTGAGACATTGTTTTTTGTTAGATTTCGTAATTACATTTGATAAGGGGCCTGGTGGTTGCATGGTCAGCTTATGTGCTTCTCACCAAGGCAGTTTGGTTCGATGCCTAGCAAGGTCTAACACATATTTTTTTAAGTGTGTAACAGTGTTTTGTCATGAGTGAGTGGGTTTTCTCGGGGTGTTCTTGTTTCCCCCACCCATTCATTTAGAAAAGCTCCATTCCCATCTTACAACCCCTCGTCATTTCTGGTGACCCCGATAATCAGCAAGAGGGTTGGCCACAATTAATTCATTTATTTAGTGTTTCTGCTGATGATTTCAAATCTCACAATATCACTTTTATAATAACATCTTCCAGAAAAATTCACACTGACAGGAGATAGTAAACTAACATGACAACCCACTTATAATGAAACAAAATATCTTCATAAAATTAAGTGAGAGATTTCAAAATACCAGGTGCAGTTAGAGGAAATAATAATAAACAAAACTTTAACATATGTAATTTAAATTTGTAAACATGATCAGATCACTAATCTTCAATCAAGGTTTTTTTGGGCAAAAGTCACTGGCTGAGTCAAACCTGAATTTTTTGCAAGTGGGAAACATGGCAGATGTTGCCATGAGTGTAGGACCTAGGTATACTCAGAGTTCTCCAGTTTCTCAGACAAGAATGCATTCTGGTGCTGCTTCATTTTATCATTTCACTTCATGCCCGTCTCCAAAGAGATGCAATTCGTTCATGAGCTCGTAATGTGGAAACCTAGGATCTAGGATTATAGAAAAAATACAAATATTTCATGTGTCACCATGCAATTCTGCTAAAAATTTTAGAGCGACTGTAATGGGAAAAGTAGAATACCACATGTACCACTGTTTATGAGCATTATTTTTTTTTGTATGTACGTGGGCTGTTTGTTTTTCAACCTCTGATGGGCTATAAAACTAGACAGATTTACATAACATGATAATTTTTCTACCAATAGTACAGCAGGGTCTTACTTATTTTTCTATTCACCAAAATGATTGAGGCATTTATGATATTGTGACACAAGTTTCTCCATGCCTTTTTCAAAGAAGGTGGCTGCCAGTGAACAAAGATACGTCTTGACGGCATCCTGAAGTTCGTCGTAGGCGGCGAAGCGTTGTCCGCCCAACCATGACTTCAGTTCTTGGAACAGATTTTATTTATTTATTTATTTATTTAAAATTGTGACATGCCCACTGACAGTCGATGAAACTCACTCGGTGCTAGGTCTGTACTATACGGTGGTTGGTCAAAAACTTCCCACTTGAACTGTTTAAGAAGGTCTTTTGTCATGTTGGCACAGTATGGTCGGGCATTGTCATGGATCAAAACCATGCCTGACGAGAATTTGCCTCTTCGTTTGTTTTGGTTGGCTCTACAGAAATAACATAAAGTTTCACAAACTTCCTTTGTTATTGTTGTCTGCTGCTGCATAAAGTCCTTTTTGGTCCCAAACAAATGTAGACATTGTTTTCCTGTTGCTCAGTGTCTGTTTAAACTTTTTCGACTTGCTTGGAGAATGTATGTGCAGCCACTACTTAGACTGTTCCTTTGTTCCATGATTATCATAAAGGACTCAAATCTTATCGCCAGTAACGATGGACTTCAAAAAATCTTCCCCCTAATTGTGATAACATGTGAAAAATGTTAAGGCTGACGCTATGCGTTGCATTTTGTTGTTGTCACTCAGCATATTTTGGGACCCAATAAGCACACATCTTCCAGTATTGTACGTCTTTACTGACAGTTGTGTGCAAAGCAGACCTTGAAATTTCTGGAAATTCTTCATAAAGTTCACTGATTCTAAACCTTTTGACCATCTGATTAACATGCTCAACGAGGCATACAGTAGAGGCAGACTTATGCCCTTTCCACCTTCATCATGGACGTCAGTTCGCCCTTTAAATTTTCTACACCATTTCCGTACACTACCATCACTCATAAAGTTTTCACCGTACACTTTGCTCATTCTGCAGTGGATTTCAGCAGCACTACTTGCTTCTGCATACAAGAAACGGATTACACTTGGTAATTCACATTTGGCGGTAGCATCAATCCTAATGGCCATGTTAAATTGCCCGTACCTCGGCTACGACTGACACATTAGAGCCAAAAACGGCTGAGGTTGTGGTGGGGGAACCACATAATCGCACTTCACGCAGATCTGCCCCCTGTGAATTTGTTGCTTACTTAGAAGCACGATGGGAGATTGGAAAAAAAAAAAAAAAACAGCCCTCGTATAATTAACTAGAGGAAAATTTTTTTGAAATTTAATAAATATTACTTTCATTTTGTACTCCAAGTGCTTAATTATTGTTTTTAACTTTTTCATTAAATAACAATTTTTTTTATAGATATCTCACCAAGTTTTTTATATCCTCATGTAGTTTTGTGTTTAAACTTTGATAATGCTCATTGAAATGAAAACTGTTGTCTTTTATAGGGTGAAAATGGTTGCATTGGTGGAAGCTGGAGTAGTTGAAAAACCTCAGTCCTCTGATTCGGAAGACGAATTTATTATTAGAAAGAAACATTCCTCTAACAGGCTGGTTGACAGTGACAGTGAGGAAGACCATATCTCTGCAGCGAGAACACTTGAACAAGATGCTTCCTCAGGTTCCTCTAGGGATGGTGACGCAGCTTCAGTCAAAAAGAAAAAACGAATTTTAGTTATGGATGAAAGTGAACCAGATGATGAGGAGGATAAAAGCATAACAAAACAAAGTGAATATTTGAGGAAAAGTTCTGGGAAGTCCATCGAGGAGTCAAGAAATGATGACGTATCTTCTCCAAAGGTAAACGAGGCCTTATTTATTCCCAACACATTTCATCACTTAAATACAGTGTAAGCTATTTAAATACAATGCATTGCAGTATTTATTAAAACGTTTCAACGGTTAAAGTTTTGGGTTACAGTTAAAAGAAATGAAAAATGTGTTTTTGAGACCTTATGGAAAGGACTGTGTTTTCCATGGGGATCTTTAATCCAACATACATGCCCAAACATTAGCTGAGACAAGAACAGTGGATATTCCTGGCCAACTTTACTTTTTTTAAATTACAATTCACTGTATTATACAAATTGTGCTTTAAGCAAATATATATGAAAACACTTTATTTGTTTATCGTATTACTATGATATTAAATACCTAGCTCAGTCTATTGGATTGATTATTTCATAGTTTCATAGTAGGTAGGCACAATAGGCATAATTGGGAGGGTGGTAAGGGGTGGTGGTGGCCTCCCAGAATTGTCCAACCCAGTATTTAGCCACTCCATTTTGAAGTAAATATGTTAATAATTTACAAACAAGCTTAAAAGACTAACAATGTAATCCCAGGATTTTTAAATTTTCCCAGGGGAGGACCTCAGATCTCCTTTACACTTGGTGGTATTCATACCCCCTAGACCCCCAGAATGCGTTGCCACCCCAGTTAAAAAGCTGAAATTATGCCTCTGGGTAGGCCTATATCTTCTATTTTTACTTAAAACAAATTTAATTAATTACATTTGTTAGGAAAATGAGTATCCATGAATTCACATAAGTAGTAAAAAATAATACTTTATAATAGTACATCTGTCATTTAATACTTATCTATACTAGTCATCTAACGTGTGCAAAAACTATACAGTATTAACTTTTTAATAAATTTTGTACAAGGTGAGCAGTATTTTAATATAATTCCTGGTCAGAAATCAAGGCCAAACTAGGTTTTTTTAATTTTTTCAAGTCTTTTACGCTTTTATATATATACATTTAATTATATAGTTTAACCTTTCACTCTGCAAATTGATTAATTCAATTGTCAACATAGCTGCTCCGGTAGCAGAACTTCGTGTGAGTAGCATTCAGAAATTTAGTGATTAATATTGGGTACTGGTTTATGTAACTAAAAACATTTATTTATTGTGAATGTTGGTAGAAATTGTGTTTAAAAACTTTCTCAAGTTTATTTTCAATTGTATTTAAATAAGTGAGGTGGTGTTCCTGTATGTATAATTTATTTGCATTATAAATTATAAATGATTACATTATTATTCAATAAATAATTCAAATTTATTAATTAGAACAAACATTTAGCTTATTAATTGATTTTCATTATCAATAAAACTTATCTTATTTATTTTACTAAATTAAATAATTTTATAAACATGTTTATATTAAAAATGAATATTGAGTATGTATTTATTTATTTAATTTTTTGTTTCTGTAAATTTTAAAATAGTTCGTTGTCTTAAATCAAAAAGAAGGATAACTTGTAACGCATGTACATAAGTACACTAACCTTTATGTTATATATTGAGGGCGTACCGGTGTTGATGTTTGAATACTGGTTGAAAATAATGGGCGCCACCATGTGAGTGGGCACGTGGACCCGGCGTGAAACTCTAACTCAGGGAGTTACGTGGCCCGTGTGCGGCGAGATATTAGCCCTCCTGATTTTTAACGCAACACCTGTCCCTAACTAAGCCAGCTCTCAGCGTCGAGCACGCTTCTAATTACCGCAGTGGGCTCTCAGGGCGTCACACACGCCGCTGACCAGGTTAAGGACCTACGTGGCCCCCCGAACACAAAGACACGTGACTCAATTAAGTTGGTTTTTATTACTCACGTTACACGCCCTTACACAACCCTTCTTTGATAGTGTTTTAAAACGCCCGAGGCACGAATCGAATTAGGTGAGGAGGCGAACCACGCACGTGGTCGCCTTAAGCCGTTACTTATCACACAGATGACCGAAAACTCCGGAGAGTAAATAATTATTAATGAAGCAGTCTCTCCGACCGAGAGAGGCCCCGAGGATAAAAAATGAAAACGATTTGAATAAATTACTTAACAGAACTACTTCTCTGTGAAACAACGGTAATGTCCTCGGAGTGTCTGCAGAGACGTCCGCTCTCGGCCGGCTGAAGAAGGAGACTGGGGGGAGACCAGGGCTTGCGGAAGGCAACATGGCGCCCTTCGCGCCGAACACAATTACCGTTAACAACTTAGCTATTGCATGCCCCGGGTTATTATTGAAAATAACATAAACTCTTTACAAAAATTAGCACATCACATCCATACCCAGACTGTCTGTAATAATTATTTCTATGATAGAAAACAGTTTAAATCAAGTTACGTGCTAGTTCCTCCGCCACCCGCTAGGGAGCGTCCTTGTCCGTGCTTGCACGTATTAAATTACAAAACATCATGATTTAATTAAACAAAGACACTCACATGCATAGCCGTCGTGACACTATTTTGGGGCGAAAAAGAAAGGATTACAATAATTATTAAAATATATATTAGGGGTGCGGCGCACTACAGCTAAGTGCCCTCTTGCCGGGCTATCAACACACACACGCACGCACAAGCGGGAGGTTTGAACAGATGGTGGTGTTTGGGCGGTGGCATATCGGGCTCAAAGGAGGCCGCAGGCCCGGACGATGTCAATAAATATATATATATATATATGATTCAGTATTTTTATTCATTCGAGGCAGTCCGAGAGCATTTGCCAATGCACGTCCGTAGCGAGGCATGGGTACAATAGCTAATCAAAAAGTCTGAAAGAAATATGAAAGAAACCTTTTGTAACACAACAGCATAATCTCAGTTTAACCCAATAGTATAATTTAAATGACAACTTTACCATAGTATAATGTTGCTGCTAGATAGAATGTACTTAGCAAGTAGTGCTATGTTTTAAGGAAGATACATTTGTTAACTTCCTGCCACCTTTTCATGCTCCATGGTAAGCTGTGCTGGTTAGAAATATTGGCAATGAAAGTCAAGGACATTAGCAGTGAAAAAATTTTTTATTTTAATAATTTAATAAAATGTTGACAATCTTTAATGCCTACCAGTAGAGCTGATTCAGAAGCATATGAAAGGGAGGGGACAGTGGTTTTCAAGGACATACGTAGTGGGATTTTGGGGGAGGAGGTGGGTGTAATAACCCTCCCCCTTCTCAAAATAATATATTTATGTATCATACCCACTAACAAAAGAAAAAAAATTGAAGGCAAACAGTGGGCTAAGTGGTTCTATCCCGCCCCTCACTCCGAAATGAAATTCTGCATTTGATCCTGGCGGGAGGGAGGCCTTGTGTTCACAAATAAATTTTTCACAGTTCATCCTAAAAAAATATATTAATTATATAGTAGGCATGAATTGTGATCAAAGAGGTGAAGAGAGCTTTAACCCCTTTAACTCACCCTTACGTTCTACCTGTGAAGCCTAAATATTATGTAAACCCTGAGTGGTCTTACTTGCAGATGGCTCCCACACTTGTGATAAGTAGATTAGACCAGCGATAGTATGGGCCCAACTCCATCATGACAACCATCATGACCTGTATGCACACATTTGGAATAGTTGTGGAATCTCTAATCATGAGCCTCCTCCTACTTATGAGACATTTGTTTTCTTCTATTTTTAGTTCAGTTGTCATTGATTTAATTTTGAAATAATTATTTACTAGTAACACTAGCAGGACAAGGTGGATTTCAGAAACATTTGAATCTTTAATGTATGCAATGTCAAATGTCAAAGTGTACTTAACAAAAAATCATGCTGAGAATTACAGCTAAATGTTACAAAAGCCAAGACTATAGGAATAAATATTCATCTGTTTGATATTAAAACCATAATTATTAATCTACCTAAAATGGAACATTAAAAAGTATAATTATTTTTTATGAAACATTTATTTGTAAGGAAAAGTGAGACTGCCATCATTATTCAGTTACAATTCGGGCACTAGCATAGAAGAGCACTAGTTTTTATGCCATTAGTATGTGCCTGTTTGACCATTGCTTGACTTAAAAATAAAAAAAAAATAAAAGTTAATATTGGTAGCTAAGTGTTATTTTATGTAAATAATTATAATTGTGTGTGTAACTATTAACAATCTGAGTTTTTGCAAAGGTAAACTTGACCTGGTACAAGGACAGCAAGCTCTATGATGCTGAAGGGTCTGATGATGAAACACTTGAAGCTACCCACAAAAATATTTCCAATGATGAAGCTAGCTCTCAAGACAATGAAGCAACCTTTGTGGAGAAAAAAAAAAGTCAAAGACCAAAATCACGTAGCAAAAGTACCAAAAAGGTGTGTTTAGCTTTAACAATTAATTAAGTTGATAATATATTCTATTGTATATCATTATCAGTGAAGCTATACTGTAGTCTAAAAAATACAGAAATCTCATATAAAATATATGGGTTTGAATCCCACCCTATATATACTTGGATATAGACATAGTCTGATGAAATCCAAGCTATCTTAAGTGTAAATTGAGCTCACTCTTGACAGAAATTTACATGCATGTTAGCCCTAGTTGTTTGTATCTACTCACCTTCCTTTTCTGTTTAACTCCAAAATTTCACAAAAGTATCAAAGTTCACATGTCATATGAATTGTATATTTCAAATCACTGTTTATTTACTGATAAGAATAACAGTTTGTACAAATATATTTAACACTTTCAGTTGAAAAGCTTTGTTGCTATTAATGTTCGCACAAGTTATTGAGCTTTTATTTGTGTGTGTTTTTGATTGGCTTCTTTCATGTGTTAGTAAATTATAAATGTTCATATTAAAAATGTATAACTTAGCTTACATAATATAATTATAATTTCTTCGGAAATATTAAAAATTATAATATTTATTTTATTTTCTATGTATTTTAAAGTCCTGCGGCTAAGAGGTATTGCAACATATAGAGACTGATGTGCTGATGCTGGTTGCTGAAGGTTGTGTTGGTTGCAGCTGCAGAAAGCGGACAAGGCGGAGGTACAGAAGATCTTCAGCGAGAGGCAGCGCATGCTGCGCGAGGCCAGTGTGTCGCTGCCCTACCACAAGCCGCGCCAGCGCACCCTGGCAGAGTTCCTGCAGCGCCGCCGGTCCCTCCCGCCCGTTCCCAAGTCACTCAAAGTCTCCACCGAGACGATGAAGGAGATTTGGTGAGATTTTGCTTTCTTTAGATAGCAAAATTATTCACTTTTTACCCACGTTTTGTAGCAATCCCTTTTACGTGTTGACATTTCAAAGTAGTACTATTCTTTCCATCGTCTTCCCAGTCTAAAATTTTGCAGATTGTTTTTTGTAAACTTTTTTTTTTGTTATTTAAATCTCAATTTTTTTTATTTTCCTTAGAATTAAAAAAAAATATTAGAAAATGTGACAATATTATTAGCCTCAATGGGTTGTATGTGTAAGGTAAAATTCATGAAGATGTAAGATCATGGGGTTATTTATAGGAACTATAATTCATAACAGAGCTGTAATTTAACAATGAGTGTGGTTGATCTTGCTTCGAGAGAAGTAGTTTCCACTTCTACTAAAAAAACTCTGATTTTGTATTGAAAACTGGAGGTTAATCAATATTCATTTGAAAAGATTAAAATTAAATATATTTTAAAATATTGTTAAATATGTTACATTTAAATTTTTATGTTTATTAAAATTATACAGTCAAAAGACAAAAACTAATAAAAAATGGAAATAAAAAAAATTAGGTCCATTGTTGATTAATTATTTTAGGCAGTGGCAGTTTTGACTGTACAAGCATTAGCAAAAGTTTTAAAATAAATCATACAGCTGTATATGTGTTACTAAAACAGAACTTTGTTTTTGTAGCAAGCAGTTAGAAGAGCGTGAGAAGGAAGTGAAAGAGTTTTTTAAGTCTGAGTCTGAAGACTCGGATGCAGACAAACCACCAGATGATAGTAGTGCTGATGGAGTGGATCAAGACACACACAATAAACTGTGTACTGATGGTGATAAAATGCCCGAAGATGGAAATAAGGAATCTCCTAAAAAAAGAGATATGGCTGAAGAAATATTTAGTGCTGATAAATGTCAAATAAATGAAGTTGTCAAAGATATAATTAGATATGATATTGAAGGGAAGCATGTTAAAAGTTTAAGAGGAACTGATAATGTAACCAGTGTTACAGTATTGGAGGAGGCTGTCCAAAATGAGTCTCACATTCAGGATAATAGTAAGAGCCTAATGAATGGATTACAAAATGTTACTCTAAAACTGTTTGGTTCATGTGTTGGTAACATTAGCTCTGATTGTGGGAAAGATTCAGCTGTGGACATGCAAGCAATTGGTGCAAAAACCTCACTAAATGAAGATATTGCCAACACAGTTATTACTCGTACCTCAAACGAAAGTACTTTCAAACCAAGCATGTCTGAAAGCTCACAAGTGGCTCAGGACTGTGTGTACGATAAATCTGTCATGAATAGTTCCCATTTTAAAGAGCCTATACAGGCTGTCATTCCTGAAAAGCCCATGAGCACAGACCTCAGCAGTCAAGGTTTAGTGTTGCAGATGACGGAAGAATTGGAAAGCAGTGAACAGTCGCTTGAGCCTCCTTCACCATGGAAGGTGAGTGAACAAATACAGAAAAGTAACACTGTATCCATCAGAGAAAACTCTAAAGTTTTTGGAAACAGCAGCAAAGAATCAGAAGTTAAAACAGTTGAAATTAAAGATTGTAACATTGAAAATATATCTGTTACACCAAGTTCACCTTGTCCTATTGGTGGCAAAGATGATAGAGCTAATGTTTGTGTTTTGAATGCAGCGAAAAACAGTCAGCCCCCCAATACTGTAGATCAAGAAGTTTCATTGAATGGGAATCTTGTGTGTAACAGTTCAAAAAATATAAATAATTGTGAAGAATTTGCTACGTCTGATGAAGACAATTCTCAAAGTGGGAAACATTCAACCAGTCCTGGATTAAAAGATGAAGTTAATCTTTCAGAACCTATTTGTGGAGGTTTGAGTGAGAATGGTGGAGATTCTAGCCCTGAATTCCATGAGGAACCTAACCAAAAAACTAATAAAAGCATAGATAAGAATAGCCTTGCTGTTTTGGGGGATTCTTTAAATTTCCGACCTCGTCTGATAGGTGACTCAACAGACATCATAGACCTAGAAGTTGTTCCAAAGCCTGCTGGAGTCAGAAAACTCATTGAGAGATTCATGAAGCATTCTTCTACCAAGAAAAAACTACAACAGAAAAAGCAGGTTGTAGAGCTTGGGTAAGTTTTTTGTTCTGATGTTTTTTATTGTGTCACTAACCAACATCACATGTTCATTGATTTAAAATTTAAGCTATCCAATGGCATTATTATGTTAAGAATTAGTGTTTAACAGCAGTCATACTAAACATAATCCAGGCTTATAAAGTCAGGTTGTACATTGACTCGGGCACTGGAAAATGGGAAGGGTGCAAGAGGAATACAAAATTTTTGAAACTTATGTGTGTATATGTATGTGTGTGTGTGTCTCTCTCTCTGTATGTATATATATATATATATACACACACACACACATATATATAAATATCTGAGATTAACGAACTCCGACACCATTTGACTGATGATCATGAAAGTTGGTACATCAAAGTGTTTTTTCATGGAGAAGGTTTATATGTTCTCCATGTTTTTTAACTATCCACTATATGGCGATGCAACACATCAACTTCTATACCATTCAACAGATCACCATAGGTGAATTCATTTTTATAACAGAAATCATATGTCATAGACAACAAACAGTCATTTCTCTATATTCACCAAATGTTTGTATAGTAAGGTTTGGCAACTTTCCATCCTTCTCCTTGTGAGACCCATCCGCTTAGTGGAGCTCGTGGCGGCTAGCGAACTAATGGCGCTAATAACAGTTTAGGTTTGACTTTGTCAATAGATGAAGTTCGCTTGAATTTAAAATGTGATATCGTTTGGTGGGTCTGTCACATCTTGAATGTTTGTTTGTTTGACCCGTATGCATCCCTATACCATTCATACGATTGCAATGAAACTTTGGGTGGTTATACGTTTGCTCGCAAAGATTTCTGAGTTAGGACAAGCATTTTACAATTTGTAGCATGTGAATTGTTTCATCAATTGTTTGTATTTCATATAGTTTAGTGGCAGTTCGTGTGTGTTTTTGTTGATGAGTGCACAGGCATGTGTATTTCAAAATTTTACCTGAAGCATGGTGCAATCACACAGGTTTGGAGGGTTTAAATTGTTCGATAGCATTTTTGGTGTGCCAATCTTGAGGTAAAGAATATGTGTTTAAAATCCGGGTTATTTAAGAGTGTACAAAAACTTCTCAGGGTAATGGACAGCCTTCTCTATCTCCATTAGTGTGTCCACAGATTCATACTTCATATGTTCATTCGGCAGCTTATCTAGCAGATACATAGTTGTTGATGCTATTGGCTTAGTGTTTGTTAGAGTGAGGATAGCTCTTTCTCTTAACCATGAAGTGCAAACTATTCCTGCTTGATGAATGTTGGGGTATATTCTGTCTGTCAATATGATCAATTTCCCAAAATATTGTATAGGTTATTCTGTGTACAGTAAAACCTTTTTGTTGCGACCCCATTTATTGCGACCACTTCTCTATTACAACCCGATTTCGAGGAACCGTGAAAAAATTGCCGAAAATCCGAAGGAAATCGGACAGAAAATAAGTTTCTTGTGGTGAATAGCGTGTTACTGCGTTTCTCTTGCCGAGTGCTTCCTGTCGACCGCTGTCAGCGCTTAACAACCCCCATTCCACGTCCCTTTGCCGGCAGGGTGCAGATAAAGGTTTTTGTGGCAACGTGTTTACGTTTAGCTTTTTGCGAGTGTCTAGTGTGGTACGCAGTTAAGGCAAAGCTACCTGCTGGATTTCTCTTGATTTAGATTACTATCGGTTGACAATACACAGCGACCGACTGGATGCACGCCCGCCTCGACTTGTTTTATCTGCCGCAGCGATGTTTATTTTGACAGCTCAAGCAATTATCTTTTCCCGTGGGTTGATAGAAAAAGGTTACTTCACCCAGCATAAAAAAAAAAGGCTACGCCACTTATTCCCCGCGCAGGAAACACACTGGCTGCCGTCTGTCTACCCCACATTTATCTTTCTTCTAACATTCCACGTCTCGCCTCTCGCGCGAGCAATAATTAGGGCCACTATTATATGGTGAATCGCGAAATCGCGAAATTTTCCGCGAATTTATATGGGAAATGCGAAAAAAGCAATTTTTAAGAAAAACCGCTAAATAACACCGAAATTACACAATACAAGTCTCTTATATTTTAATGTGAAAAGCTTGATAGTCAAGTCTTGCCCGGGTCCTGGTTGATAAGCTGGAAAAATTTCCTGCCTTGAATTTCTACATGCTTCCTCTGATCAGCTTTAGGGCGCCGTCTGGTCAGCGTGTGTGTTAGTGAAGCGGGATGATAAGAGCGACGCTCAATGGTAGTTCTAGCGCGGTAAAACCTCCAAGTGCAAGGCTCTGAACTGGCGCGCAGTCATCTCGTTCCCGTCAGATAACTGTGAAATTTGAGCGGTGACCGTAACATTATATGGCGGAAAAATAAAGATAAAGGTGTAATGAACTTCCCTCTGATACTTTCAAGAAATTTGTAACTTCGAAAACATGCCTTTTAGCCATTTTATCTCAATAGAACCAGTTGGGCATTAACAAATTCTTAAATGCTTTTCGTAAACATACTCCAGTCGAATATCTAGTGTAGTTTGGAAATCGCGTGGGTTTTTCGTGGCTGTGCGCGGCACACGACTGTAGTTGCCATGCGTCACGCGCCGAGAATGTTGTCCGGCAGGAAGGGCGAGTATAGTTCATTTGCGGTAAAAATGAATACTTTTACGGCCCTGCTAAATTTTTCCATTAAAGAAATTTTGAAGTTTCAGTGATTTTCCAGCAGAAATAATGTTGTGTAACTAACAAACAAATTGTATCAAAACAATTAACGGTAAATGGCTGTCGCGGGGGCCCTTAAAAATTTTTCCTTTTACCAGAAATGGACTATACAAACCTTGCTTTCGTCGCACGCAGTTTGGAGAAGGGGAGGAAGGATGTTGACTGTTTCACATGCCAAAGGACGTTGAGGGGGAAGGGGGAGAGAGACACGATGGTTTGTATGCCTGGGAGGGATGAACCTTTAAGTCTGGACAAGGGAAGGAGAGGTAAGCCGTATGACATCATGCATCCGCCGCCTGTGCTGCGGCTAGCCTGTCTAGACGATATTCCCGCGCTCCCACTTACGTTGCACAAGCTACTGCTGCCGTATTTTTAAAGGAAATGTCCCATTATTTTTTTGTTATTCTTACATGAACATTATTGGAAGTATTAAACCCGACACAAAAATAGGGTGTCGGGATGTTTGCAGTGGCGGTAGTGAAGGGTTGACGGGTGTTGCCAGAGTGGTGAGTGCGGAGACGGGGCCGGACGGCGAGCGGTCGGTGAGGAAGGAGGTGCTGTCCGTGACCCTCGGCGAGGACGAGAGCGAACGCGAGGACCTGCAGCTGGCCCGGCCGGGCGCCAAGTTCCGCCGCCTCCAGGAGGGGCTCCTGCAGCAGATGGCCAGGCAGCGCGGGGAAGAGTGGACCAAGAGGGCCGAGGGGGCAGCTGCTACAGGTGAGGCTACTGTTTGTCAGAGCGCCTCATTTCTGTCACTGTTAACTCACACGGTACTAGTCAAACACATCCATCATTCTTAGGGACAAGATTACGTGGCGAATTGAAACAACACCGGAAAGCTCACCAGTAAACCATACAACATCGAAATTTAAGCTGATACGCCTCAAAGCACCAAAATGCAATTAAAATCATGAAACTGATCCAAATTTCCAATCAAAACTTAACTCAATGATGAATATGTATTGTTTTAAATATTAAATTTGTAACAACCCAGATTATAGCCTTCCTCATGCAATCCATTAATAATAGTTTGTTATAAATTTTTTGTCATATTTCGGGTTAGATGTAAAGTTTTAACCTTTTAAAAGTTATTGTAAACGTAATTTCCCGGGTTTATAGTTTTTATTTTTTAAAATTCATAAATTTATATTTCAAGTATTTTTTTGCTGGCTTCTTTGTGTGGGAAGGCATGCTGACGTGATTCTCCTTCGTTTTTTCCACAACTGAGGCTTTGTTTCATACGCTAGGCGTGTGAGTCACGGTCACGGGAGTGTGAGAATGATACAAAATCGCTTTGTCGTGGGAACAGAAGTAAGCATTTCGTGGAAGCCTCTGTTACCATGCGCCGTGATTGGCCGAAAATTACGTCAGCAAGCCCAGGACACTGCCCGCATGAAGGAAAGGAAGGCTGTAAGATCAGTCATTGTCTGAGCACCGTGCCGAGAGGTCGTGGTCGGGCGATAGCTCGCATCATTTAGCAATGTTAATTTGAAGTACAACTTTGCGGCTACAGTCCGGGCGACGCCTAAGAATTTTTTTTTTCTTTCAGACATTTAAATTAATTTGAATTTTTTGACCATAGTCGTAGGCGAAGCCCAAAGCGAGGCGACAAAGGGTTTTGTCCAGCCATCGCTGCCCGGAACTTATTCGGGCAATATAATGTAATTTGTAATAAGTCTACGTGTTTTTCCCCTTTTTGGAGGTACCGGTTAAATTTTTGTTGTGTGCTCTGTGGTGCTAAATATTTTGTGGTTTTTAAATGAATAATAAAAACCAGGTAATACATGGAACATTGTTTATTAATTTCTTCTTTCTTCGTGACCTGTAACCTCTATGTTCCACTCGTCACCTAATTTGAGCTAGCCGGAGGGGATGAGTGGTAACAAATTCAATGTAAGTACTTTTTTTTTAAGCATGAAATTTGTACCACATATTATGCAAAAAAAAATTTGGCAAAGGTATACTTCTTTTTATTCTTGCAGTTGTTATTAGTTACTCATCTTTACATTATGAGGTTAGTATAATTTTTAAAAACCCTAAAATACTTAACGATCTTTTTTATTTGTTTTGAATAGCTCGACATGCTTATTTAAAATCATTATATTGTAAAATGACATCATTTAGCAGTAAAAATGACAAGTTTTAGAGAAAAATATCATAATGGAATATTTAAGTGTCATATTTGTTAATTAAAATGCTATCTTTTTTAATTATCATATTTCATAAAAAATAAAACCATAAAATCATGTCTCTACTCAATTTAAAACATAAATAGTATACTTAAAGTTACTAAACCATTAAAACTTAAAATAATAAAGTATACCACCTAATTTCATAAAAAACTCAATTAAAATGGCTTTGCGAGGTTTGGGTTTTGTCAGGAATGTGGGATTGAGAATACTTAGGCCACGTTAAGTACATAATTTCTTGTAACTCTAACCATAGATGTTAAAGTTATCTCAGGGGTATCTCAGGTATTAAAGAAACACACAAAAACTGTTTGGAGACGATCAATATGTAGTGACAAGATTATATGGTAAATTGCGATAAAACCAAAATAACATCGAAAAGCATATCAAGTCACCGGATAACACCCAAATACAAGTTAATACACCATATAGCACCAAAATGCACATATCATGGATTTAAGTAGTGTTTAACCAAAACTTAATTCAAATATAAAAAAAAAATCTTTTAATGTTTGAAATTCAAGGAAAGTCATTATTTCCAGACATAAAATTCTACCAAAAAGGCATGGATCAGAAAAATTAATTTAATTTGTTTCACTGTACATCTCATATTGAATCAATTTTAAACCATAAATATCGCAAGTATATTTTTATTATTCTGGATGTATTTGTTTTAGACCAATTTATTTATTAAAAATTATTTTACCACATAAATGTAGCATATAAATTTAACCCCTATTTTGGTGGAGTGTTACATCCAGCTTTTATAAAAATAGAAACAATAAAACCAAAAGTCTCAGTTTTAAAAACCAAAATGAACTAAAAATAAAACCTTAAAATCTTGTGCCTATCAATACTAGATTGAAATTGCACTGGCACCTGCTATCGAGCTCCATTCCTAACATCGTGCTCTGTGGCCAGGGCAGCACTAGGTGCATTCCATACTCAGCGCAGCATATCACTCATGCTTTCGTGGATCAGTGACGGGACATACAGGGCCGGTGCAAGGTAAATTGGCGCCCTAGGCGAAAAACCTTAATTTCCAATTTCCACCCCCCCCCCCCCCCCCCCCCATGGCCGGACACCCCAAAAAAATTTTCTTTGCCTAAAATACATCACGTAAGCCTAAGATTTTGTCAACAATCAATTGTAAGCAGGCTTGTGTTTTTTTTTTTTTACTTTTTTACTTATTACAAATCATAAACAGGTCACCGTGGACTTTAAATAATTACTTATATCAATATAAACATTCCAAACTGTTAAAAAATCCATTTTCATCTAGTTTCAATAATCGTTAAACATATTATATCAGCTGTTATGTGTCGTGCTGCGCCGCCCCCAGCTACTTGGCGCCCTAGGCGGTTGCCTAGTTCGCCTATATGGACGCGCCAGCCCTGGCACATAGAAGCCTGTGTGACCAAAGGTTGTCCCAGGTTTTTCTTCACATATAGCTTGCTTGTCAGAAAATTCAAATGTAGCTTATAACACTTATGTTCTCATTTTGTGAAAATGGCATACCTGAGAATGTTCTCGTAAGACAAACTTTTTTGTAAATATGAATTGATGTGCTTGTTACTTATTCCATTAAAATTACATATTGAAATAGTGTGGATGCCCTATACTTTTACCGAAGGGGAATGATATTGTCAACAAAGTTTTTTAAGATCTCCGTGTTACACAAAACATTATTTGTTGTGTTTTTAATTTGCTGCAAGTTTATTGTGATATTAATATTTAAAAAAAAGTAATTTTCTTAAATTTTTATTTTAAGGGCTCATAATTTTAGGAAAACAAGTGATGGATATGTTTTTGTCTTAGGTACGAGAGGCACCTAAAAAAATTGGATTTTTGTCATAAATTTATTTATTACCTTTTTTAAAAAATTCCTGCAGTCATCTTCAAAGTACTCTTCGTTAGATGCAATGTACTTGTC
Organism: Bacillus rossius redtenbacheri; assembly: GCF_032445375.1. Lineage (NCBI taxonomy): Eukaryota > Metazoa > Arthropoda > Insecta > Phasmatodea > Bacillidae > Bacillus > Bacillus rossius. The sequence continues at coordinate 246,435,375 of NC_086330.1, forward strand.
AAATCTTTCTGGAATCCTTCAACTTTGATATCTTCCAGTGCTCTTCGCGAAGCTGTTTTTACTGCCTCCACATCATCAAAATGCTTCACTTTTAAATTTTTCATAATTCTCGGGAACATGAAAAAGTCGCATGGGGCTAGTCCTGGCGAATACGGAGGGTAGGGAATGGCAGACTACCTCTCAGAGGCCAAATAGCGGTTCACTCGTAAGGCCGTGTGTGCAGGGCATTTTTGTGTTGAAGGAACCAGTCACCTGATCGCCAAAGTTTCGGGCTTTTCATCTGCACATCCTTTCGCAAACATCTTAAAACTTCCAAATAAATGTGCTGGTTAACAATCTGGCCAGGTGGAAAAAATTCTCGGTGCACAATTGTACGAATATCAAATAAGACAGTGATCATGATCTTAACATTCGACCTCTCGTCTAGCTTTTTTTGGTCTGGAGGAGTTGGGAGTATTCCATTGGCTTGACGCTTGCTTTGTTTCTGGGTTATACCCATAACACCAACTCTTGTTACATTCCAGATTGGCCCGGCAAGGCAACCCGAAATAATAAGAAATACACATGAACACTATTAAAGTTTTGTTTATATTTAAAAAAAAAAATTCTTGTTATAAGTTACATTTTGTATTGTGAGTTGCCGCAGCCGGACGTCACACTGGTCCGACGACGACACGACAATTGATAAAATACGAATAACGACTGTCGACTGCCGGCCGTTGCCGGCCGTAGACGACAACTGACGACTACTGAACTCGCACCACGTAGTTACTGTCCCTTTACAAGATACAACAACCGACCGACCAATCACATTATTTCCTGGAAAATACTGGCATGGGGAGGCACATCACACCACCTCAAGGTTCGCCCTGATTGGCTAGCGATACTGCGCCCAGTGAAAGTTCTAGTTTCTTGGTGCGTAGTTACACGTCCACGTGCTGGGATTTTCCAACGACGCACTATCTTGAGGTGTGACAAATGACCTGCTGGGGACAGTGTGTCGCACCCATGTCCTTTCTTTCTTTTCACTTCTTCTAGACTGTTCTCGAAGTTTACCGTTCAACTATCCATATTATGTTTTAACATATATAATAAAAACGTAAATAGTATACAGGCTTTTTTAAATTATAAAGTAAACAAATAATAAAACATTACAAAAGACTATCTAAATGAATAATAATAATAATAATAATAATAATAATAATTAAAACACCAACGAAATACTTAAAGTTATGCATAATAAATGTAATTTTCAAAATATTCACAAAACATTAAACATCAAATGAGAGAAATAGTAGTGGGCGGGAATTCTTCAATGTTACACTCTCATCACCTGTAATGACTTTGGTCAAAAATTTTGGATCACTTTCAAACTCTTTTTTCAAGTCCTGGCTCAAATTCAATCAAATTTTTTTTATCATGTTTGATAAACAAGGAACAAATTTAGTGGCAACAGGTCTCATTTTAAATCCTGTCGAAAGCCGCTGGCACGAGCTCCAACTCCCTCCAGTCTCTTCTAATATTTTTTTGATCGTGAAACGACGATCCTCGTTGATTTTTTGTGGCAATTTTCCAAGGTTTTCATTGTTTCGAGATGTTGAAGAGCGCCTAGAACAAGCATACCTTCAGCACTCATCTCACCATGTTTAAAGCCCCCAAACCACTTAAAAGACTTGTGTGCAGCTCATAGCATCCTTCTTGAAAGCCTATTGAAGCATTTGGTAAACTTCTGTTGCCGATTTTTCAAGCAGAAAACAAAATTTCCTTTGTTCTTTTAAATCTGCTGTAATGACTTCACAGGCAGAACACGAGATCAGTAAGAGCTGTTCAGCTGTTTAGTGAAGGTATCTACTGACCCCCATATAGCAGGAGAATGTTCTACTACGTCTATGAATAGCAACACGTTCTTAGTTCGTTTTTTTTTTTTTGGTTCTCCCTCATATTTTTTGTAAGTCTCCACCTACAGAGCATTGTCAGTTGTTGCGAAGTACCCTCTATGTTAGGCTTGAACAATATTAAATATTAAGTTGATTTGTGGTCTTCAGTAACTTGCTTGAAGTTTTGAGCATGTTCTCTAAAAATTGGAGCAATCTACACACTTAATTTTTTAATATCAAAATAGTTTTGCAGCATCCATTTGCACAAGCATGGTATCATTGAGATAGTGTATGTATAAACTAAGTGAATTAATTTTTAGATTTCAATTATAATTTTAACCACAGGGAATTAAGCATCATATTTAGAAGTTTGTGATATCATTAAGTTTGCATTTTCCAGATGACAAGGGTCATTGCAGTCCATATGAAGATGAAGTGGAAGAAATGGAAGAAGAAATTTCTGAAGAAAGTGAGAGTGAAGATGAACAAGAGGAGGAGGAGGAAGATTTACGCATTATGAAGATACGTGAAAAGAAGAGAACAAAAAGTGCATTTGTCGATGATGAGGCAGAGTTATCTGACGAAGGAAATGCTGCTGATGTGTCATCAGATGAAGATGAAGATGATGAAGATTTAGCCAGTTCTGAAAAGGATGATATTGAAGAGAATGCTGAATCTGAAGTAATATTGCCCAGTAATCCAGGTAAATTATAATTTTCTTGCAGTTCTATGTTTTTATAATTTTAATTATACTTGTGTTCAATATTTGTTTTCTTTCTTCTTTTAGTATCACAATCTAAATCAAGATTCCACAGACTGAAGACACTCAACATGTTCGGTTCAAATGGTAAGTTTGTTTGGCATCGAATTGCTAGTTTTATTGTTATCAAGGGGGTCTTTGCCATGATTTCTACATTTAGTTTTCCTTTTGAAGCAGGGTGAATATGGATACCGGGGGCGAGGGGGTGGGTAAGGCAGGTTCTATATGCTGCTGGCTGCCAGATTAGATGCACAGGTGCAACTTACTAGCATGCTTTAATGATTGAAGTATGTTGATGGAGTGCCACAGGAATTCCACGTCCTCAACTCACATCAACCTTCCCAGATTTTTCGCTCATTAAAAATTTAGAATCCATATTATCCAGGAATCACTTTAAATTCTTTTTTTTAAATTCAAAACTTCTTTATACTTTAACACTATCAAATTTGTTCCGATTTATTTGAAACCTTTTAAATATTATTTAAACCTTAGTCTGAAACAAATTTTTATATGCCCACATAATAGTGCAAGTGATAAAAAATAAAGTTGAAAAAAAAAATTACAACTACCTTAGTGTTGGAAAGTATGAATTTTGTACTTAGCTATTCAATGCTGAATGCATTAAGTTAAACATTTTGAAACATTTTTGCTGCATGAAACATGAGAAAGCTTTTTAATTGATTATTTTGGAATGTTTGCGAACACATAGGATAATCCGTACATTAAGTTCTTAATATGTTCTAGAAGTTTATAGAAGTTTCCAGAATATTTCCATAAGAAATAGATACTTATAAATTTGCCTATACCATTTGTCTTTTTTCTATTGATCAGTTCACAAACACCACACTTTAAAGTAAACTGAACCTATTTCCTTGTAAATTGTTGATGTACAATCAACTTCTTTTTGTGCTGTCAGAGGGAAGCACCATTAGAGATACTGATGACAACTTTTGTTGTTTCTTAATTCTTGCTGCTTCTTTTTATCTGAATTTTCTGTGAATTTACATTTAAAAGAAAAACTTAATCCTTTATGACAAAAATTTTGGCCACTCAGCTACGGTCATGCCCTTAATCGGTCTTTATATAGTGTTCAGTTAATACTTTTGATTGGTTAAAGTACCTGATTTTTGACTTATGCAAAAAGTAATAATTTAAAGAAAGTTAACTAAAAATTTTCTCAATTTTGGTGTTCACATTAATTATTTTAATGTTCACCATAAAGACATAATAATTAAAAAAGGAGTGGTTATTTACCTGTTTTAGATTATTCTCATCCAAGTAGGGCATGCAGATTATGATGTGTGAAATTTTTCATGTGAAAGGTGACAGTAGTGGTGATGAGGACATTGAGGACACCTGTCCAATCCCTGCATATCAGCCAGGAGGAGGAATTAAGAGTGGCGGCGCTCCCCTCAGCGAGGAAAAATCATCACAGCATCACTTCCTGTCACCAATCTTCAGCCTACCAGTTAGATCTAATCGAGCCTCCAGTGTAAAAGTAAGTACTTTTCTACCGTGACTAAGGTTCTGCGAAGCTTCGAGAATGTCGAATCTGGTGTGGTTCGACAAATCGAATCTTAGTTTAAAAAGACTTGTGCCATATTTCTGTGTGCACACTGACAAAGGCACTTGTGTGGCATTAAATACAATGCAACGAATTAATAATGTGACAAATCAACCAACATTATTTTGCTCTTTCAGTAATAGCTATTCATCTCCATCATAGCATATTTATTTCCGACGACGCGAGAGTGTTAAGCCAATGTTACTCTACGGTTTATATTACGCTATCCCGCATGTCAACAGCAGCTCTGGAAACAAAAGCCAGAGCTAGTTTGCATCGCATCCACCGGGATGCGCTAGTGATGATGACGAATCATGGCGAACACGCATTTTGGAAACACAGACGGGAATTACGTTAACAGGCTAAATAATCTTTCTAATAATAGAAAACATTAAGTTTATTAGTTTTTAAAATCTTAAACGAACTAAAATATAACTCCCATAATTATGACATCATCATTTAATAAGTCTGAAATGTTTTTAGTGCCTACTTAGGAATGTTACGACCAAGACCAAAACCTCTTATGTAAACAATGCGGTACGAGATTTTTTTAAATTAACAAATTGTAAAACGAATTATTTTGATTAACAAAACTATCTTTTATGAAGAAAAAAAGTTTCTTATTTGAATAACGCTGTTTTCTTGAAACAAATTATGTAGGGTGCTGCAGTGTTTGTTTAGATCAGGCCTGCCGTTTTTACGGATTTTATCAGTTTTCACGGATATTTGAAGCTTAAAACGGACTAACGGATAAACGGCGACATTCACAGATATTTACGACGCTTCGTCGATATTTTCATATTTGAATTTCGTTTGTGTAAATATTTACATTCAACTACCTTTTTGAAGTTGTCAAACCATACAAGCATCCAACAGTAAAGCAAACATTCACATTAGGCGTAGTGCCATGGAACTTCCAATCTTTTAACCACAAACCAAAAACATATACTCCCACATATCGTTTCATGAAGTACAGAATCTATGGTTTCGGGGGAAATGTTTTTTGTTTGTTGAGTTAAACGCTAGAAGTGTCATGGCGTCAGTAAACATTGGTATTTTTTGCCATTACAATGTTTCAGGTGCGGCATTTGTTTACAAACTTCTTACGTGATTTTAATAGTAGTTTTGGTCTTAGCTGATTGTGATGGAGAAAAAACGAAAGGCTTCGCCGGTCACTTTATAAACAGAGTTATCGTAAAGAATGGTAGCAAGAATTGAAATAGTTGAGGCGTGACAAAACGGAATTTTCCGCCGTTTGTTCGACTTGCAACTCGGAACTGAACGTGACAAAGGGCGGCTTGAAGATGCTAATTCATTTGAAAAACTAACGAGCTGCTGATCAGAGTTGTTCTTTGAGGAGTTTTGTAACCAAACCAAACAAAATAATTGATGCGGAACTGTTATGGGCGAACTTCGTTTGTGAAAACAATTTATCTGTGAAACTCAGTGATAATTTCACGAAACTTGTCCAGCATGTTTCCAGATAGTGAAATCGCAAGAAACTTTCCTTGTTCTCACACTAAAACTAGCCAGATAATTATTCAATTTTTGGGTACATCAGCTGCAGATTATGTTACCTATGTAATGAAAACAATTTTTCACACTGATGATTGATGAATCAACTGATGTTACAGTCACTAGGCAGGTTGTAGTGTTTGCAAGGTTCTTTCCATCTGAGATTGTTGAAACTCATCTGTACAAAGTAATGGCTTTGAGTGGTGCTGCAACTGGAGAAAATCTGCTGTGGAAAGGGTTTTCAGTAATCTTAAGATGGTTAAAACTGTTCACAGATCGTCAATGGAATCACCAATGTTAAATGCGCTGTTGCATTGCAGAATGAGAACATCTGCAGGTCTGGCTTTCAAGCCCACTGACGAGATGCGGAAAAGAGCACAGATCATGAAAAAGTAGCTAGTTAATGATGTGAAATACATTGGTTTTTTTATACTTGTAAATAACTTCAGTTGTATGGATGTATTTATAGTCTATAAATAAGAAAAGCACCAAAGCCTATACTGAAGATACATTTTTAAATTTTCATTTTATTGTGATACCAACTATTAGTTTTGTAATGTAAGTGGCAAATCTTAAAATTTTTTTACATTCATTTGATTTTTTTAAATTATGTTTTGGAATGCAATGTATATTTAAAATTACAGCAAAAAATAAATTATGTTAATTATGGCTATAAATTTTACAGGATTTTTAAATGCTGAAACGAGGATTTAGGAACCCAATTTGGTGGCAGGCCTGGCATAAAGTGTCACAGTATGAAATTAATGGGAAAACATGTTTTCCACTGCTTTGTAAACTTGTAAAGGCAAAGCTTATTCTTCCACGCAGCAATGCAGGGGTGGAAAGGATATTTAGTAAGCTCAACCTTATCAAGACAGCACACAGGTCATGTCTTGAATCGCCAATGCAATGCAATGATCGAGTAATTTTCATTAAAATTGCATATTTTTTTTGTATTTTTTAATGTACAGGATTTTACAGGATATTTTATATTCAAAACAATGATATTACAGGATATTTCACATTTCAATCAAGGATATTGTTTTCAAAGTGGTGGCAGCCCTGGTCTAGATAGTTAAGACAAAACAATTTTGATTACAGTGTTTTTCGACTTTGCGTTAACCATGTTTTTTGGTTATCCGTGGACCCATTACCCCGGATAATCGGGAGTCTTCTGTATTTGGAGATGCAAGACTGACTATGCATTGCGCATACGTGAACAGCTGAGCTTCATCAGCATCATGTGATTAAAGTAGCGTGCAATATTCTTGTACATGAATGCCATAGCTGTGGTGCACATACCCCAATACTCCGGGTGTACTACAGGTATCGTATGTAACAGTGTCCAACAGACACGACTCCCGTTGACAAAAGGCAACATAGTTATGGTACATTATGCTAAATTCGTCTGAGCGTACCACAGAATGCGGACTCGTAAAATACTTTTTGCGCATTGTTTTGTAGTGACTTGAAACATTTACTGCCACATAAAACCGATACTATTGAATGTTAATATACTCTAATGTGTTAGTAATTCATGTTATTCACTTTTACTCAATTGCAGGACAACCAGAATCTACTTAATTATTTTTTACGTTGGCTCGGCCACGCTTGTCTACCCCAGCAGTGTACCATCTACCGTGGCCATTGTTTTACTGTAGTACCTCTGAGCCTGAATCGGTACAAAGCAGAGATTAGAGAAAGTTACAGATGGAGCATAAGCTCTGAGCACTGTGGTCAGTTTGTTCACGTAATAAGATGGCGGCCATTTGTTTATATTCGCGAACAGCTGGTATGTGCATAAGATGTCATAATAACTCTCATCTGATGGAAAGCAAAATAAATACAAAGTCAAGACATCATATGTATGTCAGCATATTTTTCCGGGAGAAAATTTTAAATTATTGTATCTGGTAACCCCAAAATGCTATAATAAAGGAGAATGAACCCATATATTCATCAACCAGCTTAAAAGTTGATGTGACCTTGACTACATTATAGACTAATCCTGACCGCAGTTAGGTTTGACAAACATATAGCTATATATAGATTCGAAATGTAATGTCCTTTGCTCCTTTCCTTTTTTTGTGACATAATTGGTCTTTCTGACAGAAATTTGCATCCTGGTTAACTGATTTACCGACTTGCCGAACATATCATTAATTGGATTTTCGCACTAAATTTGAATCACAAATGATTGCCTCCACCACGTGTAGAGTCGAAATTTTTTTTCTCAGCTTTTTACTTCATCAAAGTGACCCCCGTTTTTTATTCCATTGCACATAGGTGGTGATCCTTTGTGAAGGGTGCAGAATTAGGCCTTGGCCTCACCTTCCCCCTTGAGTTTTGTTTATAATAATAATTCTAGGGCTTGCAATTGGGCTTTCGCCCGGTGGCAAGTTTTATACATCACTCCCTTTCCAGACCTGGGTGCCCTATACAATTCAACACCCCCAACCTTCACCAGCTGCCTCCTCAGTACATTCCACTCCCTCACCACCATCGACTGTCTACCCCTCTCCGTCCTCCAAACCCTTCGGATCTTCTCACTGTTGTTCCCTCTCCCTCTGTAGTCACCTCTGACTAATTGGGAACCTAAACTTTTCCATCCTCCCTCCCCCTTCATCACCCTGAACAGCCTCTCTACCCTTAGCCTGTCCTTCAATGAACTCCACCCCATTTCCTTTATCATCAATGATGGTCTGTAGTTACCTTCATTTCATCCTCTCGCCCTCGCCTTCTCCACCTACCTCTCACCCACCTAGCCGCCCTCCTCAGAACCTTCTCTCCTTAATTGAAGGGATCCCATACTGCAGCTGCATACTCCAGCATCGTAAAAGATTTGGGTTACCTACATTAAAACAAGAAATACAATGTAAGGCAAATGTTACGTTAGATTCCCTACGACACTATTTTTTGGGAAGGGTAGGAAAGAGTGGAGAGTAGACTTTCACCATAATTGTGTATTTGTGTAAGTTATTGTTTCTGCACTATTTCTGGGCAAAAATTGCTATAGATACCTTACCTTTTACTATACCCTGGTCTCAAGCTATAACATTCCATGGATTGACAATGTTGGCCCTCAGAAAATTGGAGACTTGAGAATATAGAATAGATTCAAATTTTTCAAAATACAGTATTCCTCCTTTTCTGTCATTTATGAAAACCCTGCATATGCTCCTAAGGTTGTTTGTTGAGTTAGCTGAACCTGGTGCATAAACTGTACTGTAGTGCGGTACGAGAAATTTTTTCATGCATAATTATTAAACATATTTCCAATGGTTTTATCTATGGAAAGAAGACACACACAAACTATGTTGCTATCAATTAAAAATGCTGTCCGCTTATTCAAAACATGATTACCAAGCTCCTCAGAAGTGGTGAAAATAGCTTTTTCACACTGCTGTAGCTGGGAAATTACCGGCAGTAATCGTAAAACAAAATTATAGAAACCTGCGTTGGATTTAACACACATTTTCCACAAATAAAATAATTGGGTCAATCTTTAAAAGTCCTATTGGAAAACACTTTCAGCGCAAACACAACACGCTAGGTTACATGTCTGCGCAGAAGCAAAACTGTTTTTGGCATGCGTATTCAATACGGCTAATCACCATCCCTGTTATAAGGGAGGGGGGGAGGAAACAGGTCCAACTAACTTTTAACAATCATTGATCTTATTAGAAATAGCAAAATAAAAATAACTACCACAATTTCATAAATGTGTTCATTATAAATTTATTAATTTAGAAAATTTGATACAAGCAGAAACAAAAAGCTATTCCTAGATTTTCACAGGAACACAATGCACAATTACAATTTCATTAAGTTAACAATAAAACTAAAGAATTGAAATGAAACAAATACTTCTAAGTACTAATTCGGCTGATTCTATAACAATGTTTTGCAAAGGCAATTGTGTGACACATACATTAAAGCAGTGTACCACAAGCAATGCTCAGTACAAGTTCTTGAGAAAGTTGAGGATGCCTACTTGGATTGTCTGCGTGAAACGACTGTATACAGTAGTTTCAAATTTCTGGGACAAAGTTCAAATACAATTAATAGAAATTTAAAACTCTCAGTGGTGAGTCCTGAAACAACCTACATTGAAAAAGTGCTTAATATACTCAAGAAGAAAGTTGATGATAATCTGTACTTTGTACTTGATGTACCTAATGACAAGACATAAGTATCTTAATGCCAGTGAATCCTGATGTAGTACAAAATTTGTATTGTAATAACATCTAGACTGATATACTGTGGCAACAAACAAATATTACAAACGTGCATACAAGTTGTGCAAATTTATGAAGTTACACATTTACAGAGAATTGCTCAAAATGAAAATAGATAAAACTTTATATTCAGTAAAAAATGCAGTACAAATTCTTCTTCAAACAGTATTAAATTACACAGAATTTTCTCTTTCTAAAATTGTCACATACAGCTCACCCCATAAACCATATCTAATGACAGACAGTACATTGACAACTTTCCACATAAATTTAATTTATAATTTTTGAACGTCCAGACATACAAATCAGCTATGATATTATATTCCTTTTTTGATTAAACGGCTAGATTCTGAAAAAATCTGATTGAAACCAATTTTTAACCGTATTCTCCAAAAACTTCACGTCCAATTACAAAAAAAATTAGCATCATTCGATTCAGCGTCATCGAATTACCCTTATATCGAGTTTTCAGGTCTGCTGGTAAAAAGTGCTTACTTTGCCTCTTGTTGACTGGCCTACAGTGGCTGCATGGCGTGCTAGAAGTTGTGTGGTTCCCCAGTCGACTGCATTGAGTGTTTGCAGTGGTTTTGTTCTCCAGTTGACTGCATTGAAAGTTATAAGTTGTGTTGTTCTTCAATCGGCTGCATTGTGTGCTAGAGGTTGTGTTGTTTCCCAGTTGACTGAATTAAGTGCTAGAGGTTGTGTTGTTCCCCACTCTACTGCATTAAGTGCTAGAGGTTGTGTGGTTCCCCACTGGACTGCATTAAGTGCTAGAGGTTGTGTTGTTCCTCACTCGACTGCATTAAGTGCTAGAGGTTGTGTTGTTCCCCACTGGACTGCATTAAGTGCTAGAGGTTGTGTTGTTCCCCACTCGACTGCATTAAGTGCTAGAGGTTGTGTTGTTCCCCAGTCGGCTGCAGCCACCCCGGGCACTCCAAGCTCTCGCCAGACGGCATCCTCGGCAGAGAACACTCCCCTCACGAGCGAGGCTCGAGGCCAGAGCCGCCTCCACCTCACGCAGAAGAAGCTGTTTGCAGAGCTAGAACCCGCAGACACTCAGGAAAACATGGCTGAGCTCTTGGATCTCTGTTCGGGGAAATTTGATGGTGAATTTTTTTTATTATTATTCACATTCTCTTTATGTTTGTTTACTTTCTGTTCATCTCCAGTATCTCAGCTATAATATTTTCTTTACATTTTTTGGTAAGACTAAGAACTATTAGGTTCTTTTTACAAATTATATAGCAAAATGTTGTGGGTCTACCTGATTCACCTAAAACTATACTCAAAATTTTGTGATCTTGAACACTCTAATGATGTCAGGAGGGATGTGCGTTTTTGACAGTTACGGATGTTCATCGTTAACTCTTTGACAACACCACAGGGATCGGCACATAGACCAAGCTGAGACTTAAAATTATGGGGCCGTGACATGACCCATGTGAGTGCTGGGCTCAATTACTCTTCCAGTATAGCCAACCATAGAAACTAATCCACTCTCAGTGTTGGGTACGTCACTAACAGTGATGTAGATGGTAAATATGTGGACTCTTAAGGCGACTTAGACCCTTAAGTCTCTTATTAATAGAGTCCCGTAAAAATGGTTTTATTTTTCCTTAAATTTCGTTTTGAAAAAATCAAATTTCGGTTTTATTTCGCTGTTTTGGTTTTTCATGTTTACTTTAACTTTTGAGAATGGTTTTATGACCTACAAGTTTTGCTTGGCTAAATAATAGTGGCACGGCGTATACTCGTATACTGCACTCTAAAGTCAACACTATTGGCAAATAAAAATTGTAGGCTTGAAACAGCTCGGCACGGCCCGGTGCCGCCTAGCGCGCTGCCTCGGCACGGCCCGGTGCCGCCTAGCGCGCTGCCTCGGCACGGCCCGGTGCCGCCTAGCGCGCTGCCTCGGCACGGCCCGGTGCCGCCTAGCGCGCTGCCTCGGCACGGCCCGGTGTCGCCTAGCGCGCTGCCTCGGCACGGCATGTCTCAACTTAGTATTCTTTTAATATTTCTTGCTGCTGTTCTTTGTCCCGTTGACGCCGTATTCACTTGCTCTGCGGTCGTATTGCATTTGCTGAGAAGTGTAGTTACGGCAGTTAAAGGTCACTGATTTTGCTTATCAATCGGCGTAGTGCCATGTGTTCATGTTTACGAGTAGTAGAGGTGTAAAAGTAACGAAAAAAAAGTGTACCCGTATGTATTCGTTACTATAACAATTAGTACTCGTTACTATCGTGTCGCTACGTTACTCGTTACTTCTAATACCGCATAACATGCAATGTTATGTTGCAGCAACGAATCGAGTCGTATTGCGTACGCGTACAGTATGACGTCACGTAAATAATAATAAATAGAATATAAACAATTAACAATATTTGATAATTAACAGTTTTTGTTAACCAAGAAACAATTAAATCTCATTAGAGCGGTTTTATTATATTATCTCTTTTAAGATAAATACAACAAAAAACGTGAAAATACGCGATAATAAATAACAAAAACATACATATTTCTAATTTGTAAAAAATACTTTCTTATAAACAGTAAAAAACTTGGACGACAAATTTCCATATTATACTTAATAAACAAACATCGTTCTTTGTAACGTAAATTCATCGAATATGCGCGCGCATGCGTAAAACATACGAAAAATGCGAGTAACGAAATCCAGCCGTGTGTAACGTTTCGTTACTCGATACTAGATGGCGCACCCGTTACTCAGTCAGTACCGAATACATACGGTTTGCTACACCTACAGCTCTAACGAGTAGGTTGCCAAGCCAGTCAAACGTAGTTGAAAGCATGAGGTTGTTAACTGTTCAACATGAAAGGAAGAATTAAAATTTTATATTTCTCTACAAGATTAATGTGTAAATACAGCGGGTTGAAAATCATGGCAGCTATATTGTGTTGAAAACATCGCCGGTATTTTTTATTAACTTTGTGTTGATGCTCAGGTACATTTTTCTCTTTTTAATTAGTTTATGATTGCAATTACTGCTTTCGTTTCAAATTGTAATGATTACGTGACGGGAATACTGTAAATCATTATTTACTTTCATTACTACAAAGCGGCCATGTTGAAACTTAGAAAAATGGCGATGTGCCGTCAACGTCGTGTTTACTTGTTTTTCGCGATGTCTTGCATGGGTGGTCTAATTCATTATTATCAGTTTTATTTCTCGATGCTGTGCGATTTCGGTGTTTTGTCGCGAATTAAGGTAAATTGCGGTGTTATTTCGCGATATCGCGATTCGCGAAATTTCCGTGTCTCTACTTATTAATACACATGTGGTTGCTCCAAATTAGATAGATGACATTCTGGTTGAATTTAATTTATTTGCTATAATCCTTACACAGAGCTTTTAAAATAAAATATCAAAAGTTATTACAGATAAAAAGACGATGGCTTAAAAGCGGTCCAGGGCACCACGTAACCTGGACTAGAAAAGCAATGTTTGTCGATGGTTTCAAAAATTGGCAAGCGTAATTAATAAGTTGAGATGATTGATGCATCGTACTCCGGGTTACAATCTCACGTGAATGGGCAGTGGTTGTGGTGTCATTGTCGAACGGGAAGTGTCCCAATTTATCATTAGGTCTTGTTCACAAACGTGCCGATGTTTTAAAGTTCAAAACTAAATCGCTTAAACGAGGGTGCATTCTGAAATGTTTCGGTATATGCCACTCCACCCTTATTGTACTGACCTGAAAAAAAAAGGGACACTTGAGGCATGAAATAAGAAAAAAAATTAGCAATTACAGTAGAACCCCTATCATTAGGGGCCGGAAAAATTCGCAATTTGCGATAGATGCGATTTTTTTGCGAATTTTGAGGTTAGATGCGATTTTTTACTAATTGTTGTTATAAATGCTATATTTGCGAAATCGCGGTAAAATTACCATTATCGGGCGAAAAACCACTATAGAATGCAACAAAATGGCTTGAACACACATTCCTCAAAGTATTGTTTTTGAAAATAACCACCATAACACAATTACAGTAAACAATAGCTTCTGACAAGGCTTGTTGAAGGAATAAAATCCGAATCCTAACCTTAACTTAGAAAACATTCCTTAACCAAATATCACGCCTGATAGTATAGAATAAGTAATTTTGTAAATTTAGTGTTTACGATTTACTCAAGTTACCGTTGAATGTTTAGAAAAGAATGTTCACACTACTTATCGACGCAGTTATTTTGTTTTGATAGATCACGCCACGTTCGCCATTGCATCGTGTGTTGCCTGTTCATGAAGAGTATCCAACCTAACAAAACAAATTTCCCGGGAAGCGCTTCACGGAAACCAACAAAACTAGAAAATATCTATGTCGTTGACGGGATCGTAGTGAACTTGCAAAGATAAAAATGAAAATATTTTAAATGCTCAAAACTACTACAAATATTTTAGTACGCGGTTTTTTTTACATTTGTTGATAATCACTTTAGTTTTCAAATTTTTTTTCTGATCAATATTTTACATAGAGACAAATCATACATTTTGTGGTGCACGTTTAGCGTACTGAAGTTGGCCAACTTGAATTGTCTGTTTGTTTTCATTTGAAATTACTAGTGCTCAAACGTTTGTTTACAAATACCGTTTAATGATTTTGGTTTGTGTTAAAATTCGTCATAATGGGTATAAACACTATTGCAACTTCTTGTATTGTTATGTAACTTTAATATCTTAAGCAAATTTCTCAAAAATAGATGCTAATTTCTGGAAAATAGATGCTAATTTTCAACATCATAAATGCTAATTTTGTAATAAATAGATGCTAATTTTTCCAGGCCCTACCTATCATACACTTTTCAACGGAGGGCACAGAAATGGTGTATGATGCGGGAAAGTGTATGAAAAGGGAATAGCAGTAATATAATTTTTTTTTCAATCTAGCATACCAGCACAATGTTAGATTAAACTTAAATACATAATGTGTAAATAATTGCATTATATTAATGAAATATATGAATTCATCATTATATATACATATAATAAAACCACCAGAAATGTAAAATACAGTCCATAATCAAGTAAAGCTGACATGAGAAACAGTGGCCTTACAAAATGTTATTAAGTCCTTTCTTGGAGGAAGGGGGAAAAGTCACAAAGCCTAAATTAGAAATAAAACAAATTAGGCTATTGTAAAAAGAAAATCAGAAATTTTAGCTTGTTTGTTTCATCTTACAAACAACTTTATGCAACAGAACAATTTTCAATAAAATTTTAACATGAAAAACGTAAAATACAAAACAATCCGATCGTAAGAAAACAATAACAAACGGGTATATTAAGTTCAAAGATTAATGAATGCACAAAATATGAGATCCGTGTCTTGGTAAAGCGCGTACACCATTTTCATAATCATTGCTAGTTTGCGCCACTAGTCTCGCTTGGTGCTTGCCATAGATGCTACTAGCGAAGTGCACAGTCTTCCTGATACTCTCCATATCTATGGTGTGATAAAGTTATTTTCTTACGTTTACAAAGGTAAACAATGAACGATTTTCAAAATAAAAGCATTAAAACGTAGTTTATCAGGAGGAATATAACAAAAAAATTTTGAATGTTAGGACTTTTCCGCTTCGTAAAAGCGTATGAAACGGGAAATTATTGATTTTATAAGTGTATGTTCCGGGAAAGAAAACCATTGTAAATATAGTACTTTCGGCGGGACCAAAATTAATCTGCGTATGACACGGAAAAATGTATGAAACGGGAACGTATCATCGAGGTTCTACTGTATATAATTTTAATCAATCACTTAAATGTTATTGGGATATGTGCCACAGGTTCTACACATGCCTCTTGCGGTGGCGGAATGAAAGACACTGCTAGTGGAAGGTTTGAAATTGTGTGGCAGCCATAGTGGGTGTTGTTGGGTGTTGATGGGGAAGAGGGTTGAGTAGGTAGGCACATCAGGCTTAAGGGAGTGCATGGCCCTGGTTGACTTCAGCAAAAAATTGAACATCTATGTAACTTCTGTAGGTATTTCATCAGTACCTGCATTTATCAACATGAAAATTTTGACGTGACAACGTCTAATAAATCAATGAACGCCGGCTTCACGCACGAAAAAGTGTCCCACTACGGATGTCCCACTACGGATGTTCCTGTTTGCTCATTGTACGCATGCGTGGCATCTCTCTTCATGCTCATTGTACGCATGCGTGGCATCTCTCTTCCACTCGATTGGAACGACCATCGATTTGACTTTTCAATCATATTTTCGTCGTTTGAATTATTATTATTATGTAATTTAACGATCGTCCACCGATTTTCAGCACAATCATTACGGTTATTTAAAAGTAATGTTAAATATTCAAATACGTTTTGAACCAACAATGGTGTTTTACAGTTACACATAATAATTCAAATTACAACCGGGATCTTTTGCACAATGTTTTAAAAAATATTGTAACACCTTATAAATAAGTTTGGTGTATTTGGGATGCGTATTTGTTATAAAATCGAGTTATTAAAACGAAATAATATTATTCCCCTACCGTGAACAAAATTTTTATAATTATATATACAACATCTGAAATTATCAATTATCAAATATGGCCTCGTGGCTGAACGGTCAGCGGTGCTATTTTCTATTCGTAAGGTTGTCAGTTCGAATCCCGGCAGGTGCGAAGTTTTTTTTGAACTTGTAAAAATAAATACGGCGCACGTAACATTTCAAAAGTAATAAATATATCTGAATAATGAATGCAAATAAAAGTAAATTTATTAATTAAATTGTATATTTAATTTTACTCCTTTGTATCCATACAAAATAGTGATAATTCAATTAAAATGATTCAATTTTATTCATAAAAGTATGCAAAGGTAGATTTTATCATACAAAAGATAGAAAAATTAAAAAAAATTCTTCCTCAAAGAATATAATATTTTTAATGCCTAAATGGTTTGGTCGCAAAAACCTATTACAGCTCAGTCTCAGGCCGAATATGATATTTCCTTTTCTTCTGGATCAATCATTTCATCAATGTTTTGTTATGACGTCACGTTAAACTATCGTCCGTAAACCGACTTTACAGACAACCAATTTTTTTTTTTTTTTTTTTAAGTTACCCTGCCTACACCAGCGCATTAAATGCATCACAAATGTTCCGAAAATACCCGAAGCGCATAAAATTAACCGACTTTCAGAAAATTGTAGTATATAAATAAAAAAAACAATTTTAACCTACTTATGTTGGGTTGGTTTCGTTTAGGTTATAACCATCTTGTTAAACAGAATTATAGTTAGGTTTTAAAAAGAAGTTTTATTAATTTTTGACGTGACGTCTAATAAATCGATGAACGCCGGCTGCACGCACGAAAAAGTGTCCCGTTACGCACATTGTTTCATTACGCTGTGTCCCGTTACGCTGTGCCCCGTTACGCTGTGCCCCGTTACGCTCATTTTTCCGTTACGCTGTGTTCCGTTACGCTGTCCGCGAGTGCAATAATAATAGGCTATGTTACAATTGACTAAAAAATTATGGTGATTCATATAATTGATGATAGATATTTGATTACAGTTTATTTATATGAAAACTTGTTCATAATTATATTTAAACTTTATAACTAAACGTCAGTTTTTAAAATTAATTACAAGTCATCTACACGTGAACTGTTTCGTCGACTGTTTATAAAGTGAAGTGAAAAGTTTATGTGGTTTTCATTGCTTATTACAACAACAATTTCGGCAATAAAAGTTAATTATTCTGGCATTTTAAAAATCTGATTACTAGTATAATTTCAAGTATTTATTTCTTTTATTATTAAAATAAAAATGATTCAATTTTATTCATAAAAGTATGCAATCATTTCATCAATCTTTTGTTATGACGTTGTCACGTTAAACTATCATCCGTAAACCGACTTTACAGACAACAAATTTTTTCTGTTTGTTTATTATTTCCACTATTTGAAGCATACTGAGCCAATCTTGGTGATGCTGATATAGTAAAATTATAATATTTACAAATTATCGCAATTACCAGTCAGTTAACATGTTGTCAGATGTACAGTGCTGAAATTTAAAAATGAAATTGAAAATGGACTGTTGAGCTATACCCATTTGCCTATGGAGTCATATTCAGGCCCTATGCACAAATGTTTATCGTAGTTATGTTAAATGAACATAAAAATTGAAATAAATTCTTTTAAGTAGATAATATTTATTGTAATGAAAAGTTAAAATATATGAAATTATTTTAATGAAATATTTATTTATGCATTTTAATTGATTAATTTAACCCATTAATATTTGTACGTTTTTATTTAAAATCATGTATTAATGGATTAAATTTTAACTTTATTTTTAATCTGCAATGTTTTTTTTGTTAACTTTTGTGTGCCTTGATTTTATTATGGGATTTTAAAAAATTTTTTTAAAGTGTTTTTACAAATTGAATGGTTTTAACTTTTTATACCCAATTTACCCATTTCACTGTATATATACAGCACATTGTATTAAAAAAAAAAATGTTATTGATTTCTTTACATATTTTTACTGTGAAACATTTACATCTATGAAGTGTTGACCAACTCTGTGAATCAACATTCATCATCATCTACAATATTGTTGCAGATGTTCCGAGAAACAAAATTGAAACATTGGTTAATCAAACCAGTCCAACAGACCAATTTTCAGAGTTGCTTGGGCTGTGTTCAGGTAAATTTGAGAGTCAAGTGGCACAGGTGGCAAGCCTGGAAGAAAAAGACGAGTGGAAGGACACTACGGATTCCTACCAGCTGCCAGGGGACTCCCAGGACCTCCACCTGACTCTCTCTGAGGATGTCCTGTCTCCGGTCAAACTTGATAGGTTAGAGCATGTCTTGATTGCACTATTGTTCGTTTATTTGCTTTTTAGTGCTAGGTTGTTCACATTGTGGTTTTATATGACTAGGTAATACCTATGAAGTGAAGTATGAGGTGTTAGTTGTCTTGTCAGGAAATGGGTAAAAATTAAACAATGTGCAACTGTAATATTGTGCCAATATGTAGAGCAGAAAGGAAGAGATACATAAAAAACTTGCTTTCAGCACTCATTAGTAAAAATACTTACAGATTGGTTAAGAGGCAGAAAATTGAAGTTAAAATAGCCCACACACTTTGCTACAAACAGAATAGAGTGAATCACATTTAAAAACCATGACTTTTCTTTGGCATCAGAGTTTAGTGAATACCATAATCTTGCTAGTGTCACTAATAGAAGCTGAGAGATCGGGCTAGTTTTATTAAAGTGTGAAAATTGGTGAACACACACCACATTCTCTCTGATATTCCAAGAAGAATTAATAATTGAGAGATAAAGTGGGCATAAAATTGGGTCATATATGTTTGTTATGATAAGTTGAATTTCCCTGAGGAAAGACAATGGCTTCAAGAAACTTGCACCATGTTTGTTGCTTGCAAAAATCTGGGTCAGGACTGTCAATATTCAAGCTTACGGAGCTCGAGAGGTGGGAGGAGAAAATGGCTAAGTCTTTCCACCACACCACCTTGATCCACTTAAAATTTCCTGCTATAATTTTGTTAGGGTTTAAGCAGTGTTTTTAGTTATTTAGTTATTACTTTTTAGTCATTGTTCTTCTATGAATACAAGAAGAATTTCTGAAAGATTAAACCCAACAGTGTATGTATGTGATACTTTTTGAGTTTTCTTTTAAAATTTAAATATTTTATTATGTTGCAGTAAAAATGGGATTTGTGTCTTGTAATTTATATATGCGTGTGTGTGTCTATGTATATATTTGTGTTGGCTTTTAAATTCAGTTCATTTATCAGATCATTTTCCTTGCATCAAAATCATTTGAGTTTGATTTCTGGTGGGATCAAACTCAAATTTTTTGCTAGTGGAAAATGTGGCAGACATTGCTTTGGGAGGGTGGAATTTCTCACGTTACTTTTTCCATCACTGCTGCGTTTTTCATCTAACTTGGCTTTTGTGTTCTCAGTGTAAGGGTTTAGTTCCTACATACTTTTACCAAGTCTTTCTTTTTTTGCAGACGTATGGAAGAAATTACTCCACAGCGAACACTAAACCTTTCATCATCTGATTGTGAAGAAGACTCAATGTTGGAAAAAAGTTTAACAAAGAAAAGAAAATCCAAACATTTTCACAAGAAACTAGCTTTTTCAGGTAATGTTCTTCTATATAACAGAAAGTTTATTTATTTATTGAATGAAATATTTCTATTGTGGTTTTTTTTTTGTCTACTAGTGAAATTTCAGACCCGGTTCTTGGTTTCGTCGGTTATCAACACTGAAATCCATAAATATAATCCTGGTGCTGATACCATGGAAAACATAACAGCTAAACCTTTCCCTGGTGAAAATACAATTGATTTCTGGTAAAATGCTGTGGTATATTGCCGGCAACCAACACACATGTCTAACTTCACTTTATGCCCCATATGACAAGTGAATGGTACATAAATTTTTTTAAAATTGCAGGCAACGACAAAAGGCATACTCTCTTTCCCTTCCTTCACCACCTTGTGCTAGCCGCTAGCCCACCTAGATAGAAACATAATGCCAGCATGAAGTGTTGGAACGTAAAAAAAAATAGTTCTTAGTGACAAGATCATAACCTTTTTTTTATATACACATCGTAGCACTCTGTATACTACATTTGGTAGGTGTAATGTTGTGAAAATGGAATGGAAGTCGGTGAACCTAAATGTGAAACAAAGATGGTGTAGCAACATAAACCTGTATATCGTCATTTTCATCAAAATTAGGTTACATACCAACATTAGGGTGAAACTACCCTGGAATATATTTATAATAATTGCGTGTTGAAGTTTTATCTCGTGTTTTGTTGCCAACGATGCTGTTTTGTGTGTATACCAAGATTTACAAGGTAGGCCTAACCTGTATTTAAACATATCCTTTCTTTATTTTTATTTTTTGTTTCAGGAGTCAATTTTATTTATTCTGATTAATTTGCATGTTTTTATTTATTATTTCATGCTTACTTGTCAATTGTTTTCATGGAAAAGAAAGTGCTTTTAATAATTTTTTCTGTTCAATTATTATATGATCTTTTTTTCCGCCGACCATTGGGACATGTTTGAGTAGAGTTTTGTATGGCATGGAATAACAGAATGAAGCCAACTTTGCTTACACAACTGGTCCATGCCATGCTTACCAAAGCATAGTAGGTGTTCCAAAACCACCTTTACCGTATCAAATGCACTAACTTTACTTTTTTGCTTTTAATCCACCCTGCCTACACCAGCACACAAACTTCATCATAAAAGTGTTCCAAAACTACCTGAAGGGCATCAGATGCCTTTCAGAAAAATTTTTAGGAAACAAATAAAAACTAGCATGGGTTGCATTATAACTGTTCCAAAGGTACACAAAGCATATCAAATGCACAGACTTTGAGAAAAATTGTTGGAAATAAATATAAATTAGCCTAACCTACCTGGGATGGGTTGGGTTCTGTTTATTTAGGTTATTACCATCTTGTTAAACAGAATTATAGTTGGGCTTTAAAGAGGGGAAACATTTTTACAGTTTATCCTTAAAATGAATACTTTTCATATGTATATATTTCATGCTCTGCATTATTTTAGGGAATTACTTTAAATTTTGTGTCAAAGTTTAGTATTATAGGTTTATTTGCAACATGAGAACACATGAATCTGCTCATTGCAGAGTTTAGATGTTTACGTTTCACTGGCGAGTACTGAGAGACTCTCTCACATTTTTTGTCCCTCTTTACAGTAGCAGAAAGGGATGACCATTTCAACTTAAAAGTAGACCTATGGGAAAATAACACAGGCTCAAGATATGTATGTACTTTTAAATCTTATCAAAAATAAATAAAATGACCATGATGTAAAGTTGTCTTATACTCATTAACTATTGAGTTAACCTATGATGTTTGAAGTTTTACGTCACTTATTGCTAGAGACCCAGAAAAATCGTGACTCACAAATTTGTGAAAAATTACCGAACTGTATTAAACAGAAGGAAATGTCTTTTAATGAAATTTAAGTATGTACATATGTATGTTTTAAAGGGTGTTTGACTTGTGAATCATCCGCAAATTTCTTTGTAAATAGTTTTATTCCCGAATTTTCTTATCTATTAATAAATAGTCACAACTTTTTAATTACTTTTTCTTTTTTTATTAAACAAATAGGTGTTAATGCATGATAATAATGGTACAATGAACCATAGATATGGTACATTGCATTAGATATTGTGGTGCATTATATGGAATTCAGTGTTACAAATTATTGTATGCTATATACCCAAAATTATAGTATGTAAGGCAGATTATTACTGTAGCTCTGGAGCAGCAGTGGGAAACTGATATTATAGATATATCTATTTCAGTTTCAGACAACTAGCTTTTGAAAAATGTTGTATCTCACTTGATTACTGTATTTTTTTTAACTTAAAAAAAAATTACTGTTTATAAAACCTGTTAGATAAGCAATGAGACATTTTTAAAGCATATCAAAATGAACTCTAATACTGCAGAAGCTGTCTTCAAGCAGGAAGGAGAGCTAACCAAATATCTCGGAAGCCTGTGCTGATGCAGCAACCATGGCAAAAACTTCCTTTGTTCTGTCCACTCATTCTCGCCCTAAAAGCCTTCAAGGCCACAATAACCATCTCTCTCTCATTCCTCCAGCCCTGGCCAAGTTTTTTCATCTCTCCCACCTCTTTTACAATAGTATGTTTTTCCCTTAATATGCCCTTTTGACAGTATTAAAAATAACTTCTCTGAAAAATTTTATTGTAAATAGAATATAAGTGGGATTACTTTTTTAATATAATTTCTTATGTTATATTTATATAAATTAGAATGTCACCTGCTTTATTATATATGTTTTTTTAACTAAAGTAATTTATTTTTTACTCAAGAATTTCTCCAATTGTACCCAAGAATTTTGGTGTCATGTCACCCAAAAATTTCAAAAGATTTGTTATTGAAGATAAATTTCTGTCTCTCTACTTATAATTCAACCAGCATTTAATATATTAATATACTATTTGACAGACCTCTGTTAACTTGGGTGTTCCATCCCTTACCCATTATAATACTACATACATAACTCATACATAACTTGAAATTGCTTTTGTATGTGGCTACTGCAGTATTAATTTTTTTATTAATTTTTTATTATTTACTTAATCTCTTGTGACCAAATTTACATTTTTCTCAAGCAGTTTTTTATCGGTGTGTATAAATTAAATACTGATCCAGTAAAAAAAAAGTTGTTTCTATGTATTACTATATATTGCTGCACCACAGGATGTTGGTACAGTGCTGCTCCCAGCATCTAGTGACACGAGAAGCAACTGTGCTACCTCATGGCTAGGTTACTTATTTGTGGTTGGATTGTGGTAAAGTGAGGTGCTGATTTGTCATAGTAAAACAAATACACACATGTGGTGTGACTTGAAAGTATGTGGAGGTTAACCTAAAACTTGAAACGGAGAACCGGGAACCGATTTTTAGAACCTGAAGCAAACCAAGAACCTGGATTAAAATATAACGGACACATCACTAATGTCTACGTATAATCAAAAATAGACAGTTCTTAGTAATAAAAATTTTGATACATATATTTTTTGCAAGTTATAA
This sequence comes from Bacillus rossius redtenbacheri, assembly GCF_032445375.1. Taxonomy (NCBI): domain Eukaryota; kingdom Metazoa; phylum Arthropoda; class Insecta; order Phasmatodea; family Bacillidae; genus Bacillus; species Bacillus rossius. Next base: position 246,458,951 of record NC_086330.1, read on the forward strand.
AGCTATAACATTATCATAATTTTTGTAAATTTTATTTTAACTTATTTTAGTGCAAAAGAAATCAAATTAATTTTATTAATCTAAAAAAAATTTATTAAGGTTTGAGTTTTTTTGAACTGAGCAAACAAGTATAATAGAATTAATTTATGTAAATTGTAAACTCATTAGTATAAAAGGGTTCCTCCCATTTCAGTTCATGATTTTATATTTACAATTAATCACAGATCACCTCGTAGACTTTTTAAATGGTTTAACTTTAATTATATGAAAAATATATAGGTACTTCACATATTTTTGCATAATTAGATGCCAAAATCACATTTTTAAGGTTTTTGGGTCATAAAAAAAAGAGAATTTAATGGTTTACAGAACTGTAATATTTGGGATTTAACTGCAATACTACTGGCTACTTCATGATGCAGTGTGGTGGGTACGAGACGCACCACCTTACAAACTTGCGCACGAAGACACCAAATTAAATTGAAATGATTAAATTGAATGATTCCAGGTAGATGGAACACACAGTAGCTTCTGAGGTTGAGTTGAATCAGATCATAGGCACATTTAACACAATTATTATATTTATTTCTTTAAATAAGGTAAGTAGAGTGACTTTAAAGTCTTTATAATGGCAATCTCAAACAAACAGCAGGTACATAAGTGATCTGAAACGCATAATCCGAACTCCAAGTATTTCATTAGTATCCATGTGTAAGTACACAATTACGCTTGCTAGCTTGATACTCCAAAAATTATATACATAGTTTCCTAGGTAAATTACAAGCACACGCAGGTGCTGAAAAATATAAAATGGCTCAGTAAAACAAGGTAAATTAGTACAGAAAACGTACAGAAAGGCCTTTCATTAAACACGACGTCGTGGGTCTGCGCAACTACACATGCCTGGTCAGTTGGGCTTCGGCGTATGAGACGGTGATACAAGAGCAAACTAGAAAAATTACGTTAGGACAACATCTCATACTTGCAAGACGACGAACAACAGGGATAGTACAGGGGCCCTAGCAAGTTTAACTTGGCACGTTGCTAAAGGAAATCAAAAACAGAGATATTATTTAAACATGGCTAAATTCAACAAGAAAAACGCGAAGCCACGGTAATAGGCATAGTCGGCAAGGTAAAGGGTTAATCGTTAGCTCTAGAAATGGACTGAAATTTACTGGGAACAGAGCCCGTTACGTTACGTTCGCCAAGCATGGCTACAACATGCAAAGAAGCAACGAGAAGTCAATTACCGACCATGACGGAGCCCAGACAACCAGCACCTGCAGGCAGGGCAGGCGACAGCGAAGCGACAGACCCGAGGCCTAGTGCCTCGCACCCTTATATAAAAAACATAGATGGCGCTTCAGTCGCGGCTCTGTGAATGCAGGTGGAAGAGCGCCAACGTCACACAACCTGGGGGAGGGGGAAGTGGGAGGGGGAGGTAAATCGGTGCACACGACCTCAAGAAGACGGCACAGCCTCTGCAATGATATGGTTGGTATTTCTATCACAGTAACTTATTTTATGTTGCTTGACTCAAAATCCTCACAAATTTGAGAATTTTTAAATATAGGTAAAATTAAATAATATTTTATGAAATAATTTCTAACCATTTATGGTTAGCTGCAATGCTACTGGCTACTTTAAGAAAACATTTTACTCTTGTTTTCCAGTTGGTACTCCTTATTTGTGCAGCCCACAAAGTTAAAAATGTAACTTTGACTGGTGATTATGCTAAAAGTATATGATTTATATATTTTTTTCATTTTGTGAAAGTTAAATAATTTAAAAAGTCAACAAGTTCATCTGTGTTTACCTACTGTAAATATAAAATCATGCCCTAAAATGGGAGGCACCCACTTATGACTATGAGCAATGTTGATAAAAGTAGAAAAAATAATGGTTTAAATGCAAATACAATTACTTTTGGAGAAATGATCTATGATCACATGTAGAAAATACTTTTAAAGAAATTAATCAGTAAAATTACAAATATAATTTTATGATTAAATTAAATTTTGGGGCTTGGGTTTGATATTTTTCCAGAAATAATTCTACACAATTGAAATAATGGGGAAGGGGTATGTGGGGTTAATCTTTAAGTGTGTTTGTGTTAGTGTGTATTATTTTTTAAAAGTTCTTTTTTTATTGTTTACCTACCTACACAAAATATCTGTTTTCAGTTCAATATCAAATATAATTTTGATGTTTAAAAGTTTTTTTTATACTGCTTTCCTTCGAATTCAAAACAATTCTGCAAGCAAAGGTTCGGAAATACTTGTTTTACACCACAAAATTTATTTGGTGTGTTGCTTGTAGTCATTAATTATTTACTTTTGTTTTCACTAAACACAGCCAGGTAGTATTTGCTGTGAAATATGGCATCTGTACCAAGCTCTTAATTAGGAGGTCAATAGCTTAATTTATGATAATTATGTTTTAAGCCATTGAACTGCAGAGATTGATCCTTCAACACATCCTAAGCACTTGCTTAATTACCCTGTATGTCCTATTTTCTTACACTACAACAGTTACATCTTATAAAATTTTTGCGTATATTTTGCAGCTTGCATAGAACTACGCCAGCTTGAAAGAAATGATTTTGGCTGAGGTCATATTTTTGTTTGGAAGAAACAACATTAAATTTTTTTGTCTAAATATCTGCTGTAGTTTTATGGAACAATGTTGGAATATATTAAGAATCATCAAAAATGCACTTTTCATTCGCTCAGTAATTATATCACAGCAAGAACAACCGAAAATTTGAATTTCATTTTAAATTAGTTATGTTGCTGAGTTATGATCCTAATTGAAACACGGTAATTACTTTTTATCACAAAAAATAGAAGAGGAGGTATTTTTTAAGAAAATTTAACTTTTAAGTAAAAAGTGATGATTACTATACATATTTTATATGTAATGATTGTCTCTGTAACTACAAGTACATTACATTTAGAAATTAATTTTTCTGAAATTTAAAAAATTGCATTTAAAAATTACTTTAATAGTAATGATTAATTGTAATTCCTTTCATTTCATTGTTGTGTTATGACACTTTATTTTATAATTTAAGCACTTCGCATGGACTAGATTTTTAACTAACCAAACTTAAATACAAAATTTTGTTGAAATGGTTTTCTTATAACCATTATTATTTGGGCCTTAATACAAAGGAGTCTGCCTAACTCATGTTATAAATATTATTAATTATGCAGGGCAATGCCTGCACATGTATAAAGTAGCCTGTTATATCTACATGCAAGTTTTTGTTGTGCTGCTTGCAACCATTAGACTTCAAGTGGAGACTGTTTTATTTTATCATTGGAAAGTTGAAACAAAGTTCAGTGCTCACTCATTCGATAGTTTTGTAGCTATTAAGGTTTCAGTTATAGATATATTTTTTTAAGATACAGCAGTATGACAATGCCTATTTTGGCTATGCTCAGAGGCTACGAATATCAATGTTAAACTAATGCGAAAAGTCTGAAATGTAAGCGTTACCAGGGTAGTCTGAAAACCGTTTTCCTTTATTCTGAAAATAGGTTGTGAATAGATTTAGTAGTTACCCATAAAAAAAATTAAAAATATCAATTTAAAACATGCTGCAGGACAGTTTCACACGAGCTTATGTACACAAAAAAATTGTTGTAATAATAAAGTTACTTTTACTGTACTTATGATGAAATTTGAAGTTTGCCATAATAATTTCTTGTTTGTTGCATACATAGTTGTGAGGGTGAAGCATTGTTTATCCCGGCTGTCGACCTGGGCCACGTTAACTTTACTTTACTAAGAATACCAGTTCCTTGATCGTTAACTTTACCGTCGGTTGTCACTTCAGTACTGTTTCCCAGCAGGTTACATTTCACGTTTCACGGGTACATTTCGGTAATGATTTTTTTTTAAACAATGATCAATGGTCACCTGTATTTTTATTTGTGTGGAGCACTTTATTACAATATAATTTAAATGTCATTGTAATTTTTATAAAATATGGTTGTTTCCATTAAAGTTACATCGTAAGTAAGCTGACAGAAGTGCTGGTTCCAGATGACGAAGGCGAGCAGGTGAGCGCGCGCCCTTCAGCCACAGACTCGTCGGACGACGAGGGGGCTGGGGGCGGGTTGCTGCGCCCCGACGTCGTGGCGTACGACTCGGAGGAGAACGAGGTGGTGCCGGCGGCGGAGAAGGCGCGGTCGATGGCCGAGTTCTTCGAGCAGGAGGCGGAGCTGTCCGAGTCGGAGTGGGGCAGCGCGGATGAGGACGAGAGGGGGCTGGATCGCCTGGAGTCGGAGGACGGGGACGAGGAGCAGCTGGACAGCAAGGCAGTGAAGGAGCAGCTCGACAGGATCCACATGTGAGCTCGTGCACACATAGCAGTGTAGCTTTGATTTTACTTGATATTTCACCTCTAAAACATTCAAAATGTAATTTGGTATGGCAAACTCAAATCTGCAGAATTATTGACATACACTACTATGTTCTGGAGTCCCTTATGTATTAAGTGTGTTTGTGTGTGTTGTGTGTGTAGTGTATGTTATACTATTACATTAGTGAGTAACATAAAAGTTTTTAACCATTTTTAAAATTTTTGCGTTTATAGTAAGCATGCATTATGCAGGCACAGTTTCTAACTTTGTCTTGGTATCATTAGTATTCGACTACAGGTTCACTTCACAACTCTTCATCCAAAATACTTGGTGTCAAATGTTAAAATTACATTGAAAAGGTCTTTAATACGGCATTGTATGGTTTCACACAATCTGTAATTGGCACCAATAGAGCCACTCGTATTCAGATTTTTTGGTTTGTATTATGGCTAGTAACCTTGGCGGGTAGGTCACAATTTTGCACTGCCTGTGTTTTTTAGTCCATTCAGAGTTTATAGTTACTGTCAGTTTTGATTTCAATACAGTGTTTCCTGTTATCTAAGGTGTTTTATTTTACATTTCTGAGGTACATTTCCATAATGATTTTTTGACGAAGACCAATTTTTATCTGTATGTTTCAGTTTTACAGAACAGCTTACTACAATTTGTTTTAAATGCTGTTGTAAACTATATTTATTTTTCTGTTTTGTTGCCATTAAAACTATATCATTCAATAATCCAGTAAAATCACTGATCTGGTGCGACCGTGGTCCCAAAAGGGACTGATTAAACACCTTTCACTATAATTTCTATCTTTTACCGATTTAAAAATTACAGTTTTACAATTAAAATTTTTTTAATTTTTCCTTAGCTGTTTAAACAGAATATCAACCTTACACTTTGCAAAGCTAAGTTAAGGGCACACAATATTTAAGTTAATAATTGTAAAGCTGTGGTTTCTGTAAGATGCTTATGCAATTATTATCTTTGTGTTATATTTTAATGGCTATAATTAGGGGTAGTCAAATTTCGTTTTAACGAAATTTGCTGTGATGCGCGAAATCCGTAGTTTTTCACGAAATATGACGAAATCGCGATATTCGCGCGAAATTAACCATTTTTATCGCAAAAAATCACGTTGAATCATTCTGGAACCTGCACAAAACATTTATTATTCCAAGAGGTTATATGTGAGACGCCATATTTGCTTTTTTTTTTCTCTAGCACCCATAGAGTAGTGTGTGGCAATAAACATTATCACTTTAGCTACTGGTGGACAAATCACAGATGGCGTTGGTAGTTACGAGTGTCGAAATGTTCTATGATTTTGTTTTCACGAGTGCGTGTCTGTCGAGTTTAAGTTCTTTATTTCCGAGTGGATGCAATGTCTCTTTTCCGCATCTATGATCGTTTTCCGTTATGGTTTTTGTGTCATTTTGGTCATATTACCGTGGTTACTGGATAAACGTATAAAATTCCGAAAGTTGTGTTTTCGAAAGAGCTAAATAATATGACGACGAAGGATTTTACGTGTTCAGTAAAGAAAAAGGCATCATGATGTGCAAGTTCTGTAATGTGCAAGTCGACTGGAAAATAAAATACACGTGTGAAAACACTGTAAATTTCGAGGATCGCACAAAGTGAACTAAGCGTCAAGTTACTCTAGAACCATATATTTCACGAATGAAAATTATTACATCCAGACGTACGCTTCTCAGTCTCCGTCGTCGCACACGTTCCTACGAGACGTAGAAGGCCATAAAATGGCAAAAATTACATTATTTTGCCGACCGCAAATGCGTCTGGTGACGCAATCGTCGATAGCCTTAACTCAATCTTTGTTCCTTTCTCTGAATCGGCCAAACGCAGTCCAGAAAAATAGCGTCACTTCCATATTAGCCAATCTAATCGTAACTTTCAAAATGCTAATTGTTGTATCTGGGCGTCCTAGCCGAGGCGACTATTTATTTTCGTAGTTGTCACGGCAATGCACGAAAATAAATGCCGGCCAAGAGTGCCAACTTATACATGAACAAATACCGCACACGCAGTTGAGACGGTGAAAAACGTAAACAAATAAAAAAACAATACTCTGTACTGTTGAATAAGTACAGTGTTTTGGTGGGGACTAGTTTGCAGGAAATATATAATAGCTGATTTTCAGAGATAGTCATAATGGACTTGAGCCACTAACGTTTCTGATCAGTTTCCGATTTTTTTGTATGTAATCTTGAGAATTTTAATTACAAATGCAGCGTGCTAAATTTTAGATGTGCATGTAGTACCTCAAAACATTGTTTTTGATAAATTTTGACCAAATAAAACAATTATTCCATCAAACATATACATGTGTATAAAATTATAATGACGAAATAGTTATTTTTTCTAACTAAACAATTTTTTTTCACCGAAATTTTGCACCGAAATAACTCTTTTTATTCACCGAAATGGGGCTTTTTTATTTACCATTTTTCATTGGCCCTAGCTATAATAAATGATTCCCTATTTTTTTTTTTTTTTGCTTTTAGGTATATCTAAAGATCATTTGTCAGCGTAATTACAGTAAATAATTAATAACAGTGTAGAATAACCTAATAAATTCAGCCCACTTGAACTGGGATCTCCGGACAACCTAATACATTTTAGAGGGGACATAAACTATTGAAATAGTAGTAATAATAATTATAATTAAAGCATTGAAGAATAATTAGAGAGGTAAAACTTATTAGAAAATTGGTTTATAACTTTAAAACACATTTTGTGTGAGAATCACAGGCAGTGCAGTGATTGGTGCACACAATCATAACTATAGTGTACAGCAAGCATGTGTTTGCTCAGACTGTACACGATGACATGAGATGTTGTGCCGCATGGCGAAACAGAGTCAACAGGTGACATGTTTCAAAACATTTTTGTTCTATATAAAGGACATTTTCGGTTAGTACATTTTATTGTATTAATTTTTCCAAAATTCTCTGGCTAGCCTGGATTTTCATTACCCCGGATCAGCTCTGGTCTCACTTGAATAGACCTAACATCAACTGTACTTTGTTCTCAGAATACAGTCTGTCACTCCACTAGTCAGTATAGAAGCTATCTGCTGTTAAAAAAGGTGAATTCAATATATGTATATTTCTTTACCTCGTTGCGGTGGTTGGTATTTCAGGCGGAGAATGATGGATGATGACAACAGAGAAGTGAGACTATTGCAAGAGTTGTTGTTTGAGGATGGTGAGCTGCACTCTGAAGGCAGTGGTAGACAAAGGAAGTTTCAATGGAAAAACATTGGTAAGTGGGTGACATACAAAGTACTTAGTTTACTTACCTACTTTTTGTATCTGTTTTACACACACATCAGCATATCAACATTGAACAAAACCTTTTGACTTGTCAGTATTTCAGTTTTGCTCTACCTTATGAAGGCATTACAGGTTGCGAGGTGTTAGGGAAATGTATGAGGCACAGTCAGAGGCGGGGTCACAGTGTCAATCCTCTTCGCCTGCTACGCATCTCTGGTTCCTCTAAGACATGGATCAGGACGTGAAGGATTTGGGAGTTTGCAGGGCTTGAGGCTGCAGACCCCTTTTTGTCTGTCGTTCCAGGTCCAAGGGGGTGTGGGAGTGGTACCTGTGTCACAGAGATGTCATAGGCTGCTGATGGAATCACCGTCGCCCATGCTAGAGTGTTCAGTGTCCCTCAAAGGACAGCCTTGCACGAGCTATAACCACGAGTCATTGAGGCTTTTGCTGTCCTCATCACAGGTTCCTAGGGGTTTACCTTTCCCTGACCAAGGGTTCTGAGGTTCTTCGGGGTGCTTACCTTTGCAAGTTGTTACTGCGAGACCTGCAGGTCTTCACTGTCCTGGCTGGTTTACAATCTTGTGTCTGGTTACCATTGGCACAGGTTTGTGAGATTCTGCCACAAAGTTGAAGCAAGTCTTCTTAAAAGCCTCAGAAGAGACAGTGGGTGCAGCAGAAAGTGTAAATGGTTCCAGTAGAAAGACAAGTCAAGGTAATTTGTACCCAAGACTGTTAATTTTGCTTGAAGAGCTTACCTAATTGCAGAATCTTACCTTATTGCCATGATAATGTCTTCTCTTACGGTGTCTGTTGATAGGAGGATGAACTGGAACATCAAACTGTCTGCAACAGTTTTTCAACGGATGGTGTGTAGTGACTAGGCCTGTGCGAATATTCAAATTTTCGGATATGAATACGAATAATAAACTATTCACATTCTATTTAACCTCAAATACTAACACTTTGAAATAATGAATATTCGTTTGCTTACAAATATTTGACATTGTATACCTCATGAGTTTGTCATGTACCAACGTTCACTGGTGAGATTAAGTCATTTGTGCTACATACATTAATGTTACTCATAAAATAATAAGTATACATACATTCATCTTGGTTAGAACAAGAACACCTCAACATTAATGAACACAACAAACAAAACTACCCAACAAGATATAAAAAATTAGAAAACCCTTTATTAATTTCATTGCACAGATTTAAAAAAAAATATTAATTACAGTAGAACCCCTGTCATACACTTTTCAATTGTGTATGATGCGGGAAAGTGTATGAAAAAGGAATGACAATAATGCAAATTTTTTTCAATCTAGCATACCAGTACAATGTCAGATTAAACTTAAATACATAATGTGTAAATAATTGCATTATATTAATGAAAGATATGAATTCATCATTATATATACATATAATAAAACCACCAGAAATGTAAAATGCAGTCCATTATCAAGTAAAGCTGGCATGAGAAACAGTGGCCTTACAAAATGTTATGAAGTCCTTTCTTGGCGGGGGAGAAAAGTCACCAAACCTAAATTAGAAATTAAAAAAATTAGGCTATTCTAAAAAGAAAATTAGAAATGTTTGCTTGTTTGTTTCATTTTACAAACAACTTTATGCAACAGAACAATTTTCAATAAAAATTTAACTTGAGAAACGTAAAATACAAAACAATCCGATCGTAAGAAAACATAAACAAACGGGTATATTCAGTTCAAAGATTAATGAATGCACAAAATATGAGATCCGTACCTTGGTAAAGTGCAAGCACCATTTTCATTATCATTGCTAGTTTGCGCCACTAGTCTCGCTTGGTGCTGGCCATAGATGCTACTAGCGAAGTGCACAGTCTTCCTGATACTATCCATATCTATGGTGCGATTAAGTTATTTTCTTACGTTTGCAAAGGTAAACAATGAACGTTTTTTAAAATAAAAGCCTTAAAACGTAGTTATCAGCAGGAATATAACAAAACAATGTGTGAATTATAGGACTTTTCCGCTTCGTAAAAACGTATGAAACGGGAAATTAATGGTTTTATAAGTGTATGTTCCGGGAAAGTAAACCATTGTAAATATAGTACTTTCGGCAGGACCAAAATTAATCTGCGTATGAACCGGGAAAATGTATGAAACGGGAACGTATCATCGAGGTTCTTCTGTATTCCATATTTTCAAATTTATTTAACATTATGTGCGCAGCAACCATTAGTGTTGGCAACTCCTTCTCTGATACAAACTGAAATACATTCATGTTTACTTTGACTACTTGTCAACATTGTATTCTCCATTGCAAGCAAAAACATCATCATTACATCATTTCTGAGGAGGGAGAATGCCAAAGGGGGAAAAATAAAAATGGAACTGTGCCAAACAAAATACAGTAGAATCCGGATATAACGACCTTCAAGGGACCGGCGAAACTATGTCGTACTAACCGGATGACGTACAAAACGGTTTAGTTAAATAAAACATTTTGTAGGATATATAATCACATATACACTTTATTTTAATGGTTCTTACACATTCCAATTATAAACATAGGTACATAATGTACTGTAATAGAAAGAGATAAATTACATACACATGCACTACATGAAAAACTCTGTTACTAACTAACGTAGAAAGTATGTTATTTTAGTTTGTTTTTGACAAGCTTTTGTTCGGTAGTAAGAACTTCGAACAGCATTGTGAATTCGTGACATCATTGTTTTCATTAGATCATCATCGAAGTTAGTCTGAACAAACACATTAAAGCATTTCCGCAGCCTTCAGATCATCAGACACACTCACGGTAGGGTGATTCTCCGCTGGTTTGTCATCATCACCATTGCTATCTTATCTTTGCCATTCGCGTCGTTGGCGATGATATTTTCCTCAATGTTTTCATCAGACGGTTCTTCACAAGTGGCGACAGCATCGTCAACACACGCGTATTGTTCAAAGTCCTCGTTTGTTATGGTAACTGATGCTTATCAATAGCCCTCGCCCAAGTTGGGGCGCCGAGGTATTGGTAGGTTGTGTAAACAAAACATTGTGCGTTATTTTAACCGGACGTAATATCATAATATTCATAATTAATGGTCGCTATAAGCAGTTGGTCACTTAAAACGGAGTCGCACTAAACTGTTTATTTTCTCAGTACCTAACTATGAAACCTAACTTGAGTAAACATTATCGTCGTTAAAAGCGGTTAGTCGTTACAAGCGAAGTCGTTGTATATGAATTCTACTGTATTAAATATTAAATCCCTTCTTCTCAGCTGCCTAAAAAAAAACCTTAAACATAGGAGCCACACTGCTCATCTGGCAGAATACAAACATTTTCTCATAATCTTTTTCAACATGAAACATATCTACTCTTGTAGTACCTAGAACGAACACTTTTTATTTGTTCAATAGCAAATAACATCATCAACTCTCTCTTTTTAAAAAAAAAAAAAAAAAAAAAAAATCCTTATTTTGAAAATTCATTTCAGAAAAACTTTTCTAGTTTTTAAATTATTATACTATCTTACATTTGTAACTCAAATTCAACTTTCTTTTATTAAAAATATTTCTTTTGGGCAAACATATTTAACTCATACTGCCAGAAAAATATTAGTAAAGCAACTCTCTTTTCATTTATTAAACCATAAAAAAACCTTAAAAATTATTTTTTCTTGAATCTTTCAGCTGATTATATAAAATATTAAATTTAGTGATGGGGCGAATCCTGATTTCCTCGAATCCGAATCCTAACTCAAATCCTCGACTGGAATTGCCGAATCTCGAACCCAAACCCGGATTTTTTTAACAGATGATGTCCACATATCTAATGTAAGTGAGATGTATTCTGCTTGCACTAAAAGTCCCTTGACTTTCTCACATGTAGTTTGGTACATTTCTGGTATAAGTTTATTTGTATAAAGACAAAAAATTTTTCCTTGAGAAATTTCAGTTTTAGTACAGGTTAGCGGTTACGATTTTTTCTTTAAATAACTAGAGGTCTGTAAGCCTAAGAATTTTACTTCGAGCCGAGCTCGAGCGAGCCTACTTGAAAAATCTCAAGCTTCGAGCTCCAGCTCCAGCTTTCGTGGTACAGTTACACTTATGGGAAATTATTTTTATCTTAAACTTACTATAATGTTTGAATAAAGTATTAAAATGAAGTGGGCTTATTAATTTTGGGTAACTATTTACAGAGTGTGTTTACATTTTGCACTGTTAGAAAAAAAAAATTTCCATTGGTTCATTAGTAAGTGATATCATCCAACTAACATAACCACAGTTTACAAGTACAGTAGAATCTCGTTATAAAGTACATCAATAAAGCCTCAACTTTCATACTTAGTAATGAAAGTACTTTATTCTGAAAGTCTATATATTTACCTTTAAAATGTAGTATTTTTGAATTTTTAAAAATAAAGTAGTAGGGGATCAAATGTTACATTAGCTTGGAAGCAAATATTTGTAAAACAACAAGAATTAAAAAAAAATTACAGAACTTAATACAGTATCCTAAATTCTAGGCCTACATGTACAAAATTTATATCTGTCGAACACAAAATGACAGATGGGTTAAACTATTTTGGAGATATATACATTTATGGAGATAGAATTCCCTTGTTATCTCCTAGGCGAAGTCTCTTGCGACCAGCAGATAAAGATGACTGTTCGTATAGTTTAATAATTTTTTAAGGTCGGGCTACATTCGCAATAGCACGCAAACAGCACACAGATAGCACACACGCACAGAGATAGCACAGAGCTTGATGCTACATTTACGCACAACACAACACAAAAGAATACCGGAAGCATTCAAAAAAGTTTTTTAAATGTATAACTTCCATTAACAATTTTGGTCACTGAAGTTGGCAAAAGTGATGTTTGTTTAAGTTATGTTTGTTTAGATTCGTGTGTTGTTATTGTGGTTCGGTTTTCGTTAAACCCAGAAATTTTTTAATTGCTTCAACGTTTACATACAAAACACAATGAGTATTCAAAAATACATATCACTGTTTATTTCAAATCCAGCTTCTTTAACACATTCATACACGGACTTCCAAGCATTTAATTTAGCTTCTTGATTTTTGTATCCTGTGGATCCCCTGTCATACAAAATATTTTTACTTTCTATTACAGCTATCAAAAAGCTATCAAATGTGCCTTCCATTTTTATGTTATCGGGTGTTTGAAAACAATAACAAACTACTCAAGTCAACAGCACCAATACTTTCGTGACAATTGTTCTTTTATAAGCCCACTAGAGTAGTACTTAAACTGTTTGCTGATTGGCTACCACCAGGGTCGTGCACAGAAAATAACCTAAAAGTTAAAAGTTAATGAACTTTCTGTGCGCCGATCCTGTGCTATTTTTCTGTGCGCGTGCTATTTGCCTATGTGGCAGCTCATATCTAATAGTGTATGTTGAACTTCTGTGCGTCTGTGCTGTTTGCATGCTATTGCGAATGTAACCCGGGCTTTAGCGATCATTTATTATTTTTGACAGTGTAGTGGGCACCAAACCAAACGACCATGCCACATCTAAATTTTTCTTGCCTTTGTCAACTTCTTTCAAAATTTCCACTTTTTCCTTCCAAGCGAACTGCTTGCGATTCTTTTTATCTTTTTGGCCATCCATCCTGATTAAAATATTCAATCAACAATATTGTTTGCCTCGCGCCACGTCAAACGTAAACAAACCTCGCATTCATAGATAACCATAGCGCCTCAATAATAACGCGCGTCGCGAGCATGGCTGTGCCAGGCGACATTTCGACCTTAATGGCAACACAAAGAATGTCGGCCATGTTGTGACACCAAACAGTTCAAAACTTAACCTGCATAAATTAACATTATTGGATTTTCTATTTCGTATATAAGTTAAAATATAATTTTTATTTAACGTTTGTATCTGCGTTAATTAAAACTTTTAAAACGAGCTCTTCAATGAACCAAAAGATGGCGCAGCTAAAAACAATTGTCTTGAAGAGAGGCGGACAGCAATCGATTGCTTAGATCGTCTCGTGCACTAAAGTGTGTGATCCATGGAGGAGGAAGAATGGCGCGTTATACTGTTCTATGATTCTATGAATCATTGAGACAGTATTTGTTTACGTTTTATACTTGTTAACGATGCTAGAAAGGGATAAAAATTAATCATAATGTACATTTATATTAAAGAACCCCTCCACAAACACAGTAAAAATTATGTATGTAAAATTTTCCTGATAACTGGAAAAGAATGGTCGTTGTATTGAAAGGTAGGATATGTATTTAATGTAAAAGTTAAATATTTTTACATTGTTTACATTGGTGTTTTGAGCGGGAATTTAAAATCATACGTTGAACTGAAAGATACGTTATTCTGAAGTACGTTGTAATGGAATTTCACTGTGTATGTTTGTGTAAATGTAACATGTCTTTGGAATAATTTTATCCTTGTCAATTTTTCTGGAGTCCTTACTGAGCTTCAACAAACTTCGCATCAAAAATTTGTTTGAAAAGTATATTCACATTGTTTCAACATTTCCACTTTTCAGCACAATAATTCTGAGAGAAATTGTCATAGAGTATTGAATTCTATTCTGTAATCTATCATGCAGAAAAATAATTTGTTCTGTACGTTCAGGAGTTAAATTAGCTCTACGATTGGAGATAGTGTTTCCAGCAGAAGAGAAGCGTCTCTCGCTGGCAACCTGCGTGGCTGTAATGCTTTAGTAAAATTGCTTAACCTCAAAATTAGTGTCAAATATCTGTAACTGGTCATTTAAGTTTAATCAATTGAAAGTAAAAAAAATAAAAGCATTTTACTTAATTCAATTTACACTTGCAAAAAAAAACATATGCACAATAAACCTACATGGATATTAAAATCTTTTTCAATATCCTGAAGTCTGAAATATGTTTACTCATGTCATCAAATGTAGAGCTGTACTGAAGAAGCCGATTTTGCCAATACAGTAGAACCCTGTTATAATGTTCCTGCATATAATGTTTTCCTGCTTATAATGTCATATTTTTAAAGTCCCAATATTTCCCCCATAAGGACAATGTATTTATTTCCTGCATATAACGTTCATAAATAGTGTAATTTCCTGCTTATAATGTTTGCTTTCTAACAGTCAATAAATGGGGAAAAAATGTTTTAACACCAAATTATTCCAAACTTACAATAAACAGTTTCCTTTATGTATGTTTATGTTTACAATCACTGCCATACAATACATTAAGTTTGTTAAAATACAATTTTATGCAATATACTGAAGGTACACAATGTTCATATTTACGTGTCAGTTGGCACCCTTAGTCAACTCTTCTCTTCCTTGCCATTCCAGTGGGTATTCAGATGCACGTACATAGTCATACGATATTTAAGTTGCCAACCATTGAGCGAGGGCGTAACTAAAACTGTTTTCTATTGCTTACAAATAATTTTTTGTTTCATTCATACATAGGAATCCCAAAATTAAACATTTTCAGGTGGTGAAGGAGTAGACGTTCTCACTCTTAATGTTGTCATCATGAATCGTGAGAGAATTTTACAAAAAATGTGGCAGTGTATCTTTAAAGACAAACAAAATTTAACCAGGGAACAAGACGAAGTTGAAAAATTGTTGGCTTGTTTCAGAAAATTCATGTATCAAGTATACTATCTTTGGTTTTAACATTAAAGTTGTTTACATAGCTTGGTGAGACCATTGGTACAAAGCTCGAACATTGTTAAGTGCTAAATTGAGATTTCCTGCTTATAACGTTTTCCTGGTTATAATGTTTTTTTCTTGTGCTCCCTTGAAAAACATTATAACAGGGTTCTACTGTATTTAGTTGAATCGGCATTTCTTTTGACTTCCGATACACTTGTTAATTTTCGGCCGATATTACTGAAAAACGAAAGATACTGCCATAACCTAAAAATCCACGAGTACCCTTTTCACTTTTCGTAGTAGTACTGCATTCTTTCAGATCACATTATTTCTTAGCAACATGTGCCAACCGTACATATCAAAATTTAACATCCTTATTCTTTTCAACAATGTTCTTTAATTTAATATGTCATAAATAAATAATACATTACTATCACGGTAAATATACATCTCGGTTGTTACGGTAACTATTGTGCAAATGTGGTAGCTATCTGCTCTGTAGTAATTATGGTATCTACAAAGAATCTTTAGTTCTTTTTATGGTAATTATCTTAAAATAACTATTGGGTTTGTACTGTAGTTATGGTACATCATCCATATTTCTTCGTATGTTGTTGTTCATTTGTGTTTTCTTCATATTTACGTGGGCCATTACTATTTGAGACAGGAACTTTCAGAAAAAATTTTAACGGGACTTTATATCACACATTTAATGGCATAAATGATGAGATCCCGGGCAATTTAAACACTTTATACGGAAAAACCTACCATGCGGGACCTCATAAGCGAGTTTTACTGTATTTTTTTCCGTAAGTAGTAAAACACCAAATCCTTTGACGAATCCTATATCAGACCTGCCGAAGCTTCGAATCCCTAGGATTCGGCGGATTCGGCAGATATTGGATTCGGTCGCCCCATCCCTAATTAAATTTTATTATATTTTCTCCCTTAATCGTAATACACAAACACTATTGGTTCAAATAATAAATATACTCAACACTCTTGTAAACAAATAACAATTCTTAATGTTCAAATATTGTATTCATTGCTAAATATTTATAAATTCTAAACACTACTAAATACCATATAAAAACATCATAGCCCTAACACTTATGTGATTGATTCAGAATAAAATTGACTTAAAAAAATTGCAAGTTAGAAAAATGAAATAATTTAACTGGTAAGTATTTCAGTGTTGAGATCAGTTGGGTTGCAAGTAAGGCTTTGGTGTTGCCGCTCCCAACAGCTAATCTCCCCCCCCCCCCCTCCCCCCTCCCCTGAAACCAACCAACCAACTCACTCACAATATAGTTACAAGTAGAGGTCTTTGAGTACTCGAAAATCGAGCTCGAGCCGAGTACTTACCTCAAGCTCGAGCTCGGCTCAAAAAAATTGTTAGGCTCGAAAATTTCGAGCTTCAACAGCAGCATGTTATTTGGCCGGAAAGCATTGTGACGGTGTTTTACTATTTATGGAAAAAAAAAAAAATACAGTGAAACTCGCTTACGAGGTCCCGCATGGTAGGTTTTTTCGTATAAAGCGTTTAAATTGTCCAGGGTCTCATAATTTACACCATTAAATGTGTGATATAAAGTCTAGTTTAAAATTTTTCTGAAAGTTCCTGTCTTAAATAGTAATGGCACACATAAATATGAAGAAAAGACAAATGAACAACAACTTACGAAGAAATATGGATGATGTACCATAACTACAATACAAACCCAATAGTTATGTTAAGATAATTACCATAAAAAGAACTAAAGATTCTTTGTAGATACCATTATTACTACCGAAGCATGATAGCTACCACATTTGCACTATAATTAACGTAACAACCGAGATGTATATTTACCGTGATGGTAATGTATTTATTTATCACATATTAAAATTAAAGAACATTATTGAAAAAAAAAAGGATGCTAAATTTTGATATGTACGGTTGGCACATGTTCCTAAGAAATAATGCTATCTGAAAAATGCAGTACTACTACGAAAAGTGAAAAGGGTTTTCGTTTTTCAGTAATATCTGCCGAAAATTAACAAGCGTATCAGAAGTGTGCAGAAATGCTGATTAAACTAAATATTGGCAAAATCTGCTTCTTAGTACAGCTCTACAGTTGATGACATGAGTAAACATATTTCAGACCTCATGATATTGAAAAAGACTTTAATTTTCATGTAGGTTTATTGTGCGTATGTTTTTTTTTTAAGTAAAATGCTTCTATTTTTATTACTTTCAATTGATTAAACTTTAATGACAAGTTACAGATATTTGACACTAATTTTGAGGTTAAGCGATTTTACAAAAGCATTCCAGCCACACAGGTTGCCAGCGAGAGACGCTTCTCTTCTGCTGGAAACATTATCTCCAATCGTAGAGCTAATTTAACTCTTGAACGTGCAGAACAAATTATTTTTCTGCATGATAGATTAAAGAACGGAATTTAATACTCAATGACAATCTCTCTCAGAATTATTGTGCTGAAAAGTGGAAATGTTGAAACAATCTGAATGTACTTTTCAAACAAATTTTTGGTGCGAAGTTTGTTGAAGCTCAGTAAGGACTCCAGAAAAATTGACAAGGATGAAATTATTCCAAAGATATGTTATATTTACACAAACATATACTTGTAAACTGTGGTTATGTTAGTTGGATGATATCAACTAATGAACCAATGGAAACAGGTAAGATTCAATGGCAAAAGATGTTTTTTTTTCCTAGCAGTGTAAAATGTAAATGCACTCTGTAAATATTTACCCAATATTAATAAGCCCACTTCATTTTAATACTTTATTCAAACATTATACTAAGTTTAAGGTAAAAATAATTTCCCAAAAGTGTAACTGTACCACAAAAGCTCAAGCTCGAGCTCGCTCGAAGCTCGAGAACATTCAAGTAGGCTCGCTCGAGCTCGGCTCGAAGTAATATTTTTTGGCTCGCAGACCTCTAGTTACAAGACACAAAATGTAAACAATCATTCTCAAGAAAAATAAAATTTAAATTATTATTATTCATTAGTTTCCTTAAGGACTGAAAAACATTTAAACTGTAAAATATATTTGAACAGAAAAATTAAATATGGGTATTGAAAATTTTTAATTACGTAATTACCTAGCTCCTGAGCCTCTGAAGGTAGAAACGCTTGACCAAATCCTTTTGAGTTGCTAATCAACTTCAACTAACCCTTAAATACTAAACTTTCACATCACATTAAAATTCTTGACACAAAAACCTTGAAAAATATGACCAATGTTTCCTTAGTTTCATATATAAATTATTTTGATTTGTTGTCATCTGCTTTGTAAACATTTCATTATGCAGCAAATCAATTTCTCAATCTTTTTAGAAAAAAATTGTACGTCCTTGTTTATTAACAAACTTATGATGATAAGTGGTATTATATTCTCAACATATGTAAACAAGAAACGAACAAGAGAAACTATGCCTAAAACTACCAATAATTGCCTGGTAAACCATTTGTACTAATCATTATAAACATAAGGTATCATAGCACTACATTTTCACGATATAGCGAAGCATGAAATTATTGTCTTGATTTGTACAAAATTTACATATTTTATCAGTTGTTTACATGCAAAAGTTGCAAATATTTTTCTTTTTAAACTTCCTTAGAAAACAGTATGCTCGTGTCCTTTTGACATAACTAATCCCATGTCTAGTCATACTTACTGCAGGCTGTTCATGTTCATTCCTGAGTGTAGTCTCTTTGTACTGATAACCAGCTGTTAACAACACATCGCCTACCTCGCAATTAGTCACAAAATCAGTTGAGTCAGTTTTGGTGTTAGTCATTCACACTTTGAAAAAGGTTTAACTAAGCAATTATCATGATGGCATAAACTTATCTTACCATTACACCATGGTACCCTCACATTTTCCTGGTGACTGTCATTCTCATACATTTCTGCAGAAGATTTATCAACTGGATTACTCACGATTGGCCACGGACCCTCTTGCATCTGCTGCATCAGCCCTCCGATACATGTAATAATCAAAACACTTGAGTCTCCTAGAAGTTGTTTGGATCTGATGTTTGAAAAAAATGTTACATTACATACTGGATTTTTCTCAAATGCTACTATTTCCTGAACATTTTCCTGTACAGCCTCAGTTTCAACTAACATCTTTTCCAGATCCAAATATCTGTTCACCTGTTTCAATTTCTTTGGATTTCACTGAACTAACCTGACAATTGTGTACCATGTTTTCTCGCATAATCGTCGCACATTTTATTCTAAAATCAAATTTGAAAAGTAGGGGTTCGACGATTATGCATAAAAAAATAATTTGTTAGGTAAAGTTATTCATAAAAACAAAACCATTTCATGGAAAGTACATTTATTTAAAAAAAAAAGGTGGAGTATACAAGAGCACGCCAAATAATTTATATTAATAATTAATTAAACAAAAATCTTTCTTCAACTTTAAATAGAAAAACCAAACTGTGATGCAAACGCAAGCCATTTGAATCTGTGACGTGAACTAATGCGTAACTTGCCACGAAAGATTGCGGGCCGTCAAATGTAGTTAACTCAGCACCTGACAGAGAGTGCGCAATGCATGCAATCTGCGAGATATCGATATTCGACTATGTGTGCGTGCTCTATACGGGAAACAACATAGCCAAACACGAATGATGCCAACTAGCGCTGGCTACATGTTCACAAAGCGGTACACCGCGGTGACGCAGACGATCAGAAAAAGGTAATAACTTTTAAAAATGTCTTTAAAAGAAAATTTTCACGTCAAACAACTTTGTATTTCCGTTAATTAAATAAGTGGTAATTTCCGAATAAATATTAGATTTTGACTTTAAAATACATAGTTTTATACGGAAAAGATACCTACACAAAGCGCTCGGCATCTAATAGCGGGACCAAAAACATCATTCAACGTAAAACATCATTCAACGTTTACGCGAGAATTTTTTGTATCCCAATTTTGACGGCCAAAAATATAGGTGCGACGATTATACGAGTGCGACGATTACGCGATAAGCCGATAAAAGAGGGTATTTTGTGTTCCTGACCCACTTTCTCCTCACAAGCTCCACACCAAACCTGTTTTACTTTATTTAGACCCATGGAAAAATGCTACAGTTCAATTTTAAATTCATCCAACTGGTTTTCTGTTGTATTAATTAACTGTTATCTTACTTGTGCAATTTCCTGTGAGAGCTCCTGCTTAGTTGCATCTAACTTCTGTTTTTTTTTTGTTCTATTTTTTCCCTTAAGTTCTGTGTGTCCTGCCTTATTTCTTTCTAACCCTGTTCAATTTTATTACCTATATCCTGTCTCAATAACTGAAATTGACTATATCAATAGAATAGGTGCTAAAATACATTTTAAAGACAATTTTAAAAAACAGTTTCAGAAATTAGTTAGGAGTTTTAACTATTTCTGTTGTAATACATTCGTTAATTTAAAGCAACTTTTATCATTTTTTCTAAGGTTGGCATAATATTAATACTGTGATATATTTGTATACTTATGATTATGCTTAATTAATTGTGTAGTATTTTATATTAGGGGCAATATAACACTATTTAAATCTGTTTACATTTCTATTGTCTATGGTATATCAGTTACACTACTGTATTTGTCAGCCACATATTTTGGTCAAGTATCACAGATAAGATAAGAGAAATAATAATTTACATAACAAAAGATAGTAGAAATATTATATTACTAATTCAAACATAGTGAATCATTATTTTATATTTATAGTACACCTTTCCACAAAAGTATGTTATATCATATCTATGTATAGTTACACATTGTAGTAGTTATTACGCTAAAAAACTGTCACTACAATTGTAAGGTAATAGTAGATATGTTCGTGTACAACACAAAACACGTGACCTCAAAACAGTTCTCAGGGCCATTAAATTCCTGACAACAGGCGGAACTAAGAGCTTTGACCTACAGATAACTTCTAGTGACATATTATCTCAAATTAAAGATAGCTACAAGTAGTACAGAGGTTAAACAATGTAAGGACAGTATACCTTGAAATATTAGATAAAAGTATTGAAAATTTTATTAATACACATTCAAAAGTAGTTAAAGGACCAGAATTATATTACATACATAGGTTTAAAATATAACTCAATAAATTGTACATCGCATAAGGTTAAAAACATTAAATAGTATAAATCTGTGGCAGTAAAATCTAAAACAATGTTCTACCAAATTTTATTAATTTGTAAACAATAATTTTACATATGTATTTAAAAGTGGTATAAGAAGGTACTGAAAATACGTACATTCTTCTAGTCTGAATATAACTAGCTATGCCAGTGATTTTGATCAATTTTAGCATCCTTGTTCCATAAATAGGCTTATGTTGTTTATGGATGTTTTTTCTAGACAATCTTGATGAGAACTATCAGCCAAATAACCCCGACGATGAGGATGTGTATGATGTTGATGACGAAAACGAGGAACAGTGGCGTCGGATGAGGCATGAACGAGAGAAGTTTTTATTGGAGCAGCAGGTAAGCACGTAGCATATACTTAGAGATATTTTATTACCCGTTTGTTGTTATCAATTATTCATAGTATTCAAACTGTAGAAAATATTAATTACAAAATTTGGAGTTTTGTAACTGTGTATGCATGACTGTTAAGACATCATTACCTGTGTGTGATGTCCCTATGGAGGAACTTAAGTTGATGAGCATAAATCATATTTATGTGCTTACCATAACAGTTAGTGTTATTTATTCCTTGTTTTATACACCACAATATTGTCATGGGGTTAAATTAATTAAATAATAAAGAAAGAATTAGTAATATTAGCACTGTGTTTCTTTAAACTTTTAAAGTCATAATGTCACGAAACTAAAGGACTTGGAAAGTCATGGAGAAATCTCGAAAAAAAAACAGTAACAGTGCTGGAAGTTATGAAACCATCATTTCCAGCATTGGAACTTTTCTAAATTTTATATATTTTTGGTAATGCATAATTTTTTACATCATACATTTCTTTACCATTTTAGAAGCAGCAAACTTTGTTTTTGTGGTGGGTTTTGTAAATAATCTGGAACAGTGTGGTAACGGAGAATAAAAACAGCTAAATTCATTCAATGTTCTCGAGACACATTTCATTAAAGAATTGGAGAGAGTATTAATTTACAAAACTTTAAGCGTATTTTCGATGCTAGTAAAAATTTCTTAAAATGTTAATCTTTATATTAACAGTCAGACCACATTGAGCTAGTCTAATAATATTTAGTCATTTGGAACGTTTACTGTAAGTTAAAATAATTTGATAGCATACAGGTACATAATGAGGAAGTTGTAAATTATTTTTTTTAACCCCTGTTTTTTAAATCCCTTGAAGTAATGGTTTGTCTCATCAAAAATTGTTTCAGACAAAATTTTTAATTATGCTAGCTATAACCCGGGGCTTCGCTCATGGCTAATTTGCACCACTGTTAGATATTTTTATGATTAATTCCAGTACTTTTATCTAAATAAAATCACATTAAATATCAGCTGTATTAATTTGGTTCATAACAAAACTACATAAGGTTTAAATTTTTAATGTTGCAAAAAAGTACTTTGAGAATCGACACACAGTGTCCGCCAGAGACAAGAGTCTACATGGATGGAATGGGGCTGACACTCACAGGAGCCAGCTGCCATATCCGAGGGGAATGCATGATGGGCGACAGGATGGGGTATTGATGTTGCGGGAAACGAGAGTACCTCCTGAAAACCCACTTGAGAAAATTCGGGTTCGACTCCGCTGGAAATTGAGCACCGGCCACCTTTAGGGGGGGGGGGGGGGGGAGCTGAACGTTCTAACCACTCGACCACCGTGCCTCTTACTATTGTAAAATATTGATTAATTTAATTTTAAATATAGTAAAAGTACGCTGATTTTATAACTTCATTTAGTATATTTGGAGATGTATTACCTTGATCAAATCACACCAATCTTTTTATTTTTTTATTTATTTTTTATTTTATTAGATAGCCCATTTTAAAATTTGTGAAACACATTCATGTGTATTTAACTTAAAATATATTTCGTCATATATGACATTTCCAATTTCATTTAATTCAATTGTATGCACCGAAAGATTAAAATTACACTTTCTCTTTTTTACTTAATTACAGACACCTATAATATTTTGAGATTTTTGAAACAATCATGACTTAACTATCAATATTCTCTTCATATGTGTAAGTAGATTAATAGTTATGCTTAGTACTAATAAATGAAATTTTCCAAAAACAATTCTCTATCCTACTTGAAATAGATTTGCTTATGTGATTTTTTTTTTTTATAATTCAAAATGTACTGACTTTTCACCCTCTTTTGAAGATTATTCTTTCTCAGTGCTACATTATTCGCCCTTGGTTCATTACCTCCTGCTTGATTTGCTTCGGAGTTTCAATTCTTATAAATTATATTTATTCGATTTGGGTGCATAATGCCACATGCAAAATGCAAAAGTACAAAATAATTTAATCTTTCTAAAATGGATGCTTTTCGTATACTTATCACCTCAAATTATTTTAAAGAATTCTACCTTAAATTTTTATATCATAAGTTAATTTGCTACATGAATCCGCTCATTACTGAGGTTAGGTGTTCATACATCATTGGTAAGTACTGAAAGACTCTCTTATATATTTTTATATTTTTAATTTAATTGCAGTATTTTAAAATTGTATCATATCTTACAACATTAGACACTAGGCAATTATAGCCAGTCGAAATGAAAGAAATCAATGGCCAATGGTCAACATTAAATAAATCTCGTAGTCTCTTAGTAATTTATGCAAAGTTTTCACTGTTTTCAGTTCTTGGTGATATGTGCTGTAAAAACCACTGCTACTATTATAACTTAGTAAAAGATAGCGCCTGTATCTCAATTCTTTATAGAACCAACAAAATGTTAAATATCTTTGATGCCATGTTTGTTTCAGTTCAATTTTCCTCTTAATATTTTATTTCTGCCATGCGGCTCTTTTGTTCTAGCGAGATTAAATATGAACATGTTTTTAAGTCTAATTGTAAGCTTTAAAACACAAAAAGTTTAAGCCAAATCAGTCCAGTAACAAATAAACAGGCAAACAGAAAAGAAGGCAGGTACAGTTTTATAATAGTATAGATTTAGAAGATTTAAAATAAATCTGAATGGATATGATGGTGAGGCTACTAATACTTTGCGAACTACAGATATTGAAGCTCTAGTGTGAACAGTACGAAGACACATCCATTAAGTGACAGACTACCATTGCCTGTACAGTGTAAGTTTGCAGGAAACACCCTAGGGACTATCATGTTCTGTGGAGCTGGCATTCGCCCCTTCACACCATATACTGCTCTTTTCCCTGCTGTTCTTGTTGCTGTGAGATATTCTTGTGTGTTGGGCAGTTCCATTGAACAGGCCCCATTTCTTGGCAGGCAAAGAAACGTGGACAACATTGCCAACCTTACAGAAATTTCTGTACCAGCATGGAAATATCACGGTTTCAAGAAGCATGTACGGAATGTTTAAATTTGTACGGTCCGTAAATTAAAAGTATGGAAATTTATAATATTAATACTACAAGCTAATGGTTCTAGATATAAAAAATTCATGAAGTGTAATGTTGAAACCTCTGGAGGAAAGTTGGTTTTACTTTGTAACTGACAGTTTGGCAGTATTAAAGAAAGAAAAGTAGGTATTAATTAGATAGGTCTAAAGATGAGTTTTTTTAGCCACTTTTTTATTGTTTTTGTTTGGATAACAGTTTTACCGGCACTTGCTTACTTGCTTTGTTTTAACTGTTGAAAAATTTAAAACTGTGTTCATTTAAATTTTAATCTGCGTAGTAAGATTGTTTGTTGGTAAATGTCTACACAAATCACCTGCACGCTTATTTCCAAACCTGTTGCACCCCTAAAAGATGTTACAATTATTCTAGTTAACATAATTAACAGTAATTCTGATTAACATAATTAAGGAGAGTTAAAATCTCGCTTCCCACACAGGTCGTGTCACGCCCTGCGAGGAGTCTTCACCGGGTCCGTGTGCCTTTCTCACATGTTGGGGCCAACTTAACATCTTTCTTAATGAAACCATACTCCGAAACTTACAACAATACATGATGCTGGTTTTCAAAATTTTTTACAATGGATAACCGGCCGTTGCGATGACGTCATACTGTCAAATGTAACAGACAACTGAAAGAAATTATTACAAACTGAAACGAAACATAACTAAAAGTTGGCATTTAAAAATAATGTTGACTCCTATTTGAAATGAGAGACGAGACAATTCTTAGACAATTTTGCACAAGATTTTGTAGTGTGGATGTTGTGGCAGACAGGGCCTCCAGTTATTCTCTTTGCGCCGTGGAGAACGCTTTGTTGTTGTTTTTTTTTTTTTACATTTGATTTTCTTTGGGTAATTACTACCGTATATACTCGTGTATAGCGCGCCCTTTTTTCCCCTCAAGTAAAGGAAAAAAATAAGGATGCGCGCTATACACGGGAAAAAAAAGTTTGGGGGGGGGGAGGCGGGGAGGAGTGGAAGTCGTTAACTGCCGGGTGACGGGTGACGTTTCTGGCCAGCCCCCACACATACGCACAAGCAACAAGGCCTCTCTTTCACACACAAACACGCACACGCACACGCGCGCGCAAGCTCGCACATCATGGTCTCTTGTTTATTTTTAGACCTCCCCCCTTTACAGAAAGCCAGCTCAGAAGCTAGTAAAAAGAGAGAGAGAGAGAAAGAGAGAATGTTGTCACCAGTTCCCCCCCCCCCCCCCCCAGCCAACTTCTTCGCTTCCTCCATTCCTCACCGGTGAGTCATATAGTTCTCCGCGCCAGCTTAGCAACGTAGCGCGGCACGCCTCCCTCCCTTCCTCCCTCCCGCCCGTCCACGTACCAGTTGTGGCGATATAGCGCTTCATTATCTTCCGTTTAGACAGCAGAGTTTATGTATTTTCCTGACGCATCACCACACATCAATTTAAATAATCAGGTACCACAAAATTTTAGTAAAAATTTTTTATTTCTTTGGAATTAGTTGCAAAAATCGTGGTGCGCGCTATACACGAGGGCGCGCTATACACGAGTAAATACGGTATACCTGAATATAAAATTCACATCAAGAACAAATTGGTTATTGAAGAGCTGGCCAAAAAAGTATAAGTATCAGTGAGTGATATATAAAAAAATCCACAGTTTGAAAACACCTGTTCATCATGTAGCAACATAAACCAGTATACAGTTACTTTCGTAAACATTAGGGTACATACCAATTGTATTAGGGTGCCAAATGAAACTTTTTGATAGTGAAACTACCCTGGAATATATTTGGTAGGGATGTGCGAGTACCAGATATTTTTGGGTACGGTTCGAATCCACAATTACCCGAACCCCGAATCGTTGTACGTACATGAATTCGAACAGTATTACGAATATTCACAAAAGTTATAAATTAATTTAATACTGCTCAAAAATACTAGCAGTGAAAAATGAAATTAGGCTATTATTACGCAAGTATTTATAATATGATGTGTCAAAGAAAGATATGTAAATTAAATAAAAATAATTAATAAGTGACATTAAAAGAATTTCGAGATTTAGAGGGCTTAAACTATAATTACGAATTTCGTTGTATAGGAAACTATAAACTAAAAACAATTACATACCTACAAGAAAAAAACATCTTGGCTATTTATTGGAGAAAAAATGGTTTCGTTTGCTGAAACGTTTATAAAACTGAGATTTCCCTGTGGCGTGCAGTTTATTACTATTGAGTTGGAGAATCGAATATGTTTTGGTTTTCATATTTTAAAGTGTTTATTTTTAATTAATTTACATAATTATAAACATTTCAATCTCGGTGTAATAAATAAT
This sequence comes from Bacillus rossius redtenbacheri, assembly GCF_032445375.1. Classification (NCBI taxonomy): domain Eukaryota; kingdom Metazoa; phylum Arthropoda; class Insecta; order Phasmatodea; family Bacillidae; genus Bacillus; species Bacillus rossius. Next base: position 246,486,157 of record NC_086330.1, read on the forward strand.
TGCCAGTAGTTACAGTTAGAAAAAAGAGAACACACATTATTTTTAAATTAATCCGTTATTTTTAATTATTCTGTGCTTAATATTCGGAATCGGATTTATATCTCAAATATTGCCAGGGATTCGAATCGGATTCGAACCGAACTGAAAATCAATGATTCGCACATCCCTAATATTTGGTAAATCAAAATAGTCATAGTAAAAAGGAATTATGCATTTTTAAATACCTACCTAAGAAGACTGGCATTACAATGATTGTAATACAAATTCTCCATGCATATTTTCAACGAACTTGGTAGCACAGCGGCAAAACGTGTCCTCTGTAAGATTGAGGGACGTGGTTTAAAACACGTCATTGGGAAACTCAGTAAGGTTGTTAGGGTTTGTTTGTAGGAAGTATTTACAGACTGATTTCAGTCATTTAAGCAAAAACAAATATACAAACATATACTTAGTGTTGTAATATATTTTTTAAAATGTTTCAAGTTCATTTTTAGTTATGCCATAGAAGTATAGCCTCTAATGTGTGAAAAAAACTGTATATTATTAACTGATTAGTAAATTTTAAAAAGATGGGCAGTATTTTAATAAAGTACCTTGTTGAAAATCAGGTCCAAAGCCGGGTTTTAGTATTTTTTCAAGTCTTTTATTGAAGCTGTGCTGCTATCTGTGTATGATGGGGGAAAACAACTTTTATGCTTCAGGCAGATTGTGTGGTTTGCATCCAGAAATTTTTTAATGTACTAGAAAAGCGAATAATTTGTTGATCAGTATATTTATCACACACTGCATTATTTTCAAGAATTATACTTTAAATTTTGTGTCAGATTTTTGTATTATACGTTTATTTATTATTTGCAATATGAAAACACATGAATTTGCTCGTTACCGATTTTGGATTATTACACATCACTGGAGAGTACTGAAAGACTCACTCACATTCATGATCAAAACACCACAACCCGCGATCCCAACAAGGTCAGCCATATAGCAACTTACAAGGAACAAGGCATTCAAGTGTGTACATGCGACAAAGTCTTTTAGACTGTCTGTATACATTGTCTGCCTACATGTCTGTAGAAAAAGCTACGAGACTTGTTTCAACTCTGATAGATGACTATTTAACATATTTAGTTTTGATTAAACAGACTGAACTACTGCTGGTACTCGCTTTGTTTCTTTTGTGGAGGCAATAAGTCTCGCACTCCCTCTCAGACCTTTGTGATGGTATGAGTCTCCAACTCCTTTGCAACCGACATCTCTGCGGTACTCACTCTGTGACTGAGGTTCGTGCTGCATCGAGTCCCCACATGCACAGCAACCGCTGTGAAGCAGCGAGTCTTCCTCTTACTCAACTACCGATGTCTCGGTAGCACATGCTATGCTACCGACATTTCAATAGTACTCGCTCTGTGACTGACGTTCCTGCTGTAGCGAGTTCACAATCGTTCAGTGACTCACCCAGCGAGTAGCATGTTGAACTAATACTCACTTGGGCAGAGCTGCCACTCGCTCCTTGCTCGTCGCTAGCAGTCTTCTTGTAGTGCTTCCAGCCACTCGTCTGTCTGCTGTTGATCTGACTCTGAGGCTGCCAACTGCTTGGGTTTGTATACCCGTCAGCTGCTATGCTGTCACATGTTTGTCTGCTGCTTGTCACTGCACCCCAGCCTACTGCTGATACCTGAGTACACTTACACTGTGTGGCATTTATACTTAGTGAGCAGTTTGCACTTTCCGCACAAACCATACCGTGTTTCGAAGTAAACACAGCAGCGAGAGAGGAAATAACGTTATGGCAGTATACATCATAACATTCTTACATAACAAAAAAAATTTTACCAAAACATTAAGTTACTTTACATAAAGCTTTGTTATTTATACTAGCTGAAGTACTCGGCATTGCCCAGGCTAAACACATTGTGAAGAGGCTTCTGTTAGTTTAACTAACATTTACAAATACAACAATGCAATAGCAGTTTTCATGGAGACGAAGAAAGCTTCAGCATTTAATTTTGTATATCTTATTGTTGAAAATTTTGAAATTTTGATTTTAACACCCCTGCAAACCCACATTGGGTGCTGATTTTCATACAATCAATTCTTAGTGGATGCCTATGTAGTAAATAACATGTATGTACCAAATTTTAAGTCTTTTGGTCTTATAGTTCGGGAGAATTCGTAATCTGTGAGTATGTGTATGTATGTGTGTGTGTCTATATAATAAAAATAATTTTTCGATAAAGATGTAATTATTTTTGTGAAAGTGGTGATGATTGTTTTCACCTGTTCAGGCAAAGGGAGCTGTTGCCGACAGCACCATGCCTGAGGATGAGGACAGTAAGTTGATGAAGCTGGGGAAGGCTGCCCTGAAGAGAATTCGCAATTGTAACTCCCAAGATGTGGTACAGGAGAAAAAAAAAGAGATCAAACGTTCAGATTCAGAGCCTGTTGTTTCACCTGATCCAAAACGGCAGTTCCAGTTGCTTGTAAGTTTTTAAAAATGTTTCTTCGAACTCAAGCTTATCACAATAATCCCAAATATATATCCATCCTGCCTTTCTTTAATTTTAATGATTTAGATTTCTGTCATTCTATCATTCATCCATTCAAAAGTAAGAATTGGTTTCATTGTGACCTAAACGTTAAGATATCTCATTCATGTGTAAGTAAAGAGTGTGTGCTAAAATTTTGTAATGGTAAATTCTTGCATGCTAATTAGAGATGGACGAGTTGAGGTTTTTTGGCTTCGAGTCGAGTCGAGCTGAGTTTAGCAATTCATATTTCGAGTCGAGTCGAGTTACCAAATTTTTGAAGAGGTCGAGTCAGTTCGAGTTTCATAATTTTATAATTTTTTGCGTCGAATATGATAAATAAAATATTATTACACCCATTGATATAAAAATTGTGTATCCAAGATGCATCTGCATTATTTAAATATTTTAAATGATTAATTAGAAAATCATTATGTTATTTAAATATTTTAAATGATTAATTCAAATCATTATGTTATTTAAATATAAAAAACTAAGCTTTATTTCAACATGATTTCACAGTATCTTTAATGTAGCTATCCTAACCAAATCAACCGTCCACAATGTTTTAAAGTATTTATAATGTAGCGAACCTAACCTAATTGACCATAGTTATCATGAGTTGTCCAAAATAAACATTCACGGACACACTGCAAACGAAAAATATGGCGGCGTACAAATAAATACCGTTGCCTTGTTTATGGTATTTCCTTTTATCAACACCGCCATATTTATTTACAATGAACAAAAAAAAAAACGAAGATGTACAATCTTAGACCGTGATCGGGAGTTAGGCTCTTTCGTCTGTGAAAAGAAGGCTTCCCGAGTTACGTAACTTTTTTTTTTCGATCCACCCACATGAACAAACAGCTCAAGGCATATAGGCCTTGTCACATTGTCACATTCTCAATGTAAATACACTTTTATCCTAAACGTTAAGCCTAGTTGACACGATGATAGTCGATGTCACGACAGCAGCTGTCACGACAGTGTGCGATAGATGCTGTCACGACAGTGTCTGTTTACACTGGCATTAAGATATTATGCGATAGTTGGGAAAATGTCAGACCTGGTGCGTTGTGTGGCCCAGGTTTTAGTAGTTGAGATAGCTATTTCCGTTAAAAAAAAAAAGACAAACAAACAGTGGATAAGAAATTGGTTGGCACGAAGAAACGAGTTGGGCGTTTCAAACACTCTTATAAAAGAATTAGCATTTGAAGACCCCAAAAGTTATGTAAATTTCCTTCGAATCGATGAAAGAATGTTTGACACATTACTTAATAAGGCAAGTATTAAATCATTAATTAAAGAGACATTGTCCAAATCAAAATAACCTATAATAAATTCGACTATTGCTAGAAGTACTATGAACACATGCAATCAGACTATCACGATAGTGATTTCAGTCCGTTTACACTACGAAAGTTCTGCGACAGTTGTAAGTACTGTCATGACAGTTACTACCAACTATCTAGCTCGACTTGATATCGCGATAGTGCTATCGCGACAGCGCGAGAGTAACTATCGTGCAGTTTACACGGTGAAAGTAGTGTGATAGTACGGCGATAGTAGCTGTCGCGGTAGTAACTATCGGGCTTTACTATCATCGTGTCAACTAGGCTTTATTGACACGCAGCGCTGCGTAGCGGAGCACAGCTAAATTTAGTTCCAAAATGCAAGGCTGGCTGGCCTTACACGCAGCCATTTTCACGCATCACGGTTTGGTGTTATTTACTAAATATTACAATATAATTATTTTATGTTTTTATTTTTAGGTTACGGAAATCTCTTGTTTATACGAGTTTTTATAAACGGGGCACGATAAACGTGATGATTATTAATACATGTGCGTTTTGCAACATATTTTTCTTCAGTGAAAATCCATTTGACGTATTTTGTAAACAAATGCGGTACCGTATTTGAAGTAAACACAGGATGAAAAACAAAATGAAAACAGTGCACGCTGTTTTCCAAGCCTTTTTTTTATATATAAAATGGTCATGTGACATAATTTTGTCCTATAAACTGTCGCCACTATCGACAAAATCACGTTACGACGTCACGTTCATAAATGAAGGTAGGGCTAGGTTTGGTTGCACTTGTGCCTATTTTAGCGCCGTAGCACGGTACCTAGCAGGCAAGGTTAGGTTTGCACGGGATTTGTTTTGTTTAAAGGTCATTATCATTTCTTGCTGTATTAATGACTTGGCGAAAACGTTAAGACAACCTATAATAAAGTGCTATAATGTCACTATGCTGGTACTTAACTCGAAACGTGTTTCGAGTCTCGAACTTGATAAAATATGTGACTCGGTTTTCGAGTCGAGTCAATCTGACCCAACTCGGCTCGGCTCGACTCGATAAACCAAGACTCGACCCATCTCTAATGCTAATGCTAACTTACAATACTTTTAACCACTTAAAGGTTTTAATTTGAAAAAAATGTTAGTTCTATGTACCAATTTATGATATTTTTGCTAATTTTCCAACCTCTCACTTAATTTACACTAGTGATAATATATTTTTATTTCCAAATCAATGTTACTCCAATTAAAACCTCCACTTGCGAGTTCTATTTTGAAAAAGGGAAATATCACACAACGTAACTCTTCATGCGCCTTATTTGTGTTCTGTTTCTTATCTCGTGCTCTGGTAAATGTGATAATCTATACTAACATTATGAAGAGGTAAAGTTTGTTTTAAGTCTGAAACTACTAATCCGATTCTGACAATTCTTTCACTAGTAGGAAGCTATATTAACTGAGTACTATATAGGGTATTTTTTATTCTGATAAAGATGTGTTTTCAGTAAGAAATCACAATGACTGTAATTGAAGTCAGAAAACAACTAGCTGTCATGTTGATTTATCGGCATGCGGTGCCTAAATGTTTTGAAATAAATAAATAAAATCTATAGCAAAACTATTGAACTTTATTAACTTTACAAAAAAATTTCCATGATACCATATATCTAAAATTAATATTCCAGCCACAGGGAATGTTTTTGTGTTAAAGGTCAAAGAAATTTTACAAAATGAGGTTTGCGAGTATTCTTTATCAATTAACTCTATGAATAGTTTAATCAGTATGGAGTGCTTGGATGAGCACATCCATGTTTTAATTTGAAAACTCATTTAGGTTAGGTTCTTTTATCTTATTGAAGTTTTGTGTAAAGTTATGTGCAACATTTTTCTGTAAAGTTTTGTGTCAAGTTTTGGGTAAAGTTATAGTTACTGTAACTGTATAAAAACTTCAAAATGCCTAAAAGAAAATCACAACTTTCACGAATTACATCTCATACGAGAGCAGCAAGGTTATGCTGAAGGGAAGAATCTCTGATGAAACTACTCACCATCCTTCGCATTCATATTGTTTCTATGTCAGAATTTTATCGCTCCACGTACACTTCTAAAAACTGTAAATAGAGTAGTTACAGAGACATATCAAGCAGCTTACTGGGACAGAGGTTTATCAGAAAATGAATGATGATCATTGGGAAAACACTTTGAGAGAAGCTTTTATTTCACAATGTCAATTAAAGATGAGGGAGTTGTTTGTAGTTATCCTACTATTTTGCCAACCATCTGAACTATTATAACTTAGGGAGTACTTCATCTTGCCTTTCAATTGAGACATTTTCAATGACAGTTTGATACTAATAGAAAATAGACGGTTGAAATTTAATCACAACAGATTAAATTATTTTGGATTACCTTTTCCTATTCGTTCACAAATGATGCTTTGCATACAATGTTGATACGTTTGTACAACTTCTGCGAATTGAAAGATTTTGTCAATGAAAATTCACAGGCTTTTGATGAAATAATTAACAGTGTGACAAAGAATGAGGGCAAATTAATTTTTTGAACGCCCCAGAAGGCAGGGAAAAACGTTCCTTGCCATTTAATATTAGCACAAATCAGACAATCTGAAAAAATAGCTCTGGCAGTTGCTTCTTCTGGGATTGCTGCTACTCTGTCGAGCAACGGAAAAACTGCACACTCCACCTTCAAACTCCTATTATCAGTACCTAGGCAACAGTCTGTATGTTCAATATGCAAAAATGGGCCCCTAGGCAAATTGTTACAGGATGCTTCATTGATAATATGGGACGAATGTGCCATGAGTCATAGAGCCAATGTTGAAGCTGTTGACCGAACAATAAAGAACCTCGGAAATTTTGATGCCGTCATGGGTGGGGTTGTTACTTTAGGGTTTGCTGGTGATTTTCGACAGACACTTCCTGTTGTTACAAAAGAGACACATGCAGACATCATTAAAATACGCTTAAAATCATCTCGCTTATGGAGTTCCATTCAAAGACTGAATCTGCGAACAAACATAAGAGCCCGTCTTAGTGGAAACACGGATAATGATATCCCACAACAACTACTCAACCTTGGACAAGGAGCATTTACTTCTCCAAACATGAACGCTAAAAATTCTGAAATCGTACTAAATCAGACACTAGGTTGAATAGTTCACAGTCAGCAGCATCTTATAGATCCAGTATAGCCTGACCTTGAAAAACTACTCGAGAGACTTTCTTTGGCTGTGTTCAAGGGCAATAGTGTCACCTAAGAACGATGCTGTCAGTGAAGTCAACAATCTAATTTACAAAAAGTTCCCGCCCAAATCAAAAAAATTGTAACTTGGTTAACAAAAAGACAATGGAATTGTAACGACCATCTAGAACCGGCTAGAATATGCACATACCAAGGATTCCAGTGATCCCCAGGGACTTGCAGACATGTTTTAAACGGCTCCAGTGTCCTTTAAAAACTTAATTTGGGCTGACCATTAATAAGTCTCAGTTACAAACATTCTCTTTGGTTGTCATTGATTTACTAAAAGAGTGTTTCTCCCAGTTGGCAATTATATGTTGGTTTATTATGAGTTGGAACTCCAGAAAACCCAACATATTTTGCTATCAGAACATAAAATGACAGTCAACATTGTGAACGGAGAAACTGTAAACAAATAGTTACTTTGTAATAAAAATAGACATTAAATTGTTAAATAGACAATTATGTTGTGGAAGGTTATAGGGAGGTTTGTGCTGTTTTGTTATCCATACCTAATATCTTTTAAATGCTTGATTACCTTTTTGGAGATACAATTTCATCATATGTATCATTACCATATTTACTCTTTTAAATATATGCAATGTACAGACATTTTTGCCCTAAAAAATATTATTATTTTATTTACATAGACAGTTGCGGGATTATGTCCATAAAAATGTTTTAAATAGATCTTTCTCACTGCAAGAATTGTTCAAGGAACGTATCAAATGCCTTGTATAGACCATATATGTATCCGTAGATTCAGAAACTGGAAAAGAAAATGGTTCTTCTTTGTCTGTGTTTATATAACATGACTTTCCTCTGCAAATTAACCAACAATAGTGTATGGCCATAAAAGTTTATTAAATTAAGAATAGATTTTGTTAAACAAAATGTAACTTTTTTTGCATTCTTAAAAACCTGGTTTTCAAATTTGATTTTAATATTAAAGCTGTAACGTTGCAAGAACCCTGCCCTCCTAAATAAATATTTTTATTTTAAACTATTTTCATGAATGTAAATTTTTCTTAAAAAGTCTTTCTAATGATATTTTACCGTTTGTTATATATTTTAGGGTTGATATTTTTCACTTGCTATGTTTTTTAAGAAGGTATTTTGTATTATCATTACTATTTTTTATGTAATTATTCACAAATGAGCCGTTGTACTAGATTTTTGCCTGTTTGGGCCTACTTTTTCAGGTTTTTCTCAATAAGTTGAATTTTGTCAAATAATTTGTATTATGATTGCTGTTCTTAAATTTAATTAACGTGTTGCAATATAATTATAGATCACGGGACTGTGTCTGGGCTGGGGTGATGTGTAGGGAGAGAGAGGCATAAGAGGCCTGTAAATGTGAGTGAGAAAGAAACAGTGCTTCCCCGCCAACCGAGATAAAGACGGGAATTCCCCCACTGCGTGGGAACTGTGTGATAACTGCTGTCTCACGGTGTGGGAGAAAGAACGAGAATGGGAGTCCTCAATTTTGATGTGAAATTGAAAAGAGACAGATCAAGGTATTGTAATTTGTACTCTGATTGGCTTGTATCTGTAAGCGTGAATGAAGCGTGCGTGTGATTGGTCGGTGAGGTCATGTGGCTCCTCCTCCCTGCGTGGAGGAGACGGTGACAAGACTTCACCAGTCGTCCGGCGAACGCTGCACAAGTAGGTTGCGTTCGGGGGCTTCTCGCAAATTATGTAGAAGTTATTGAAGAGATAATTTAACGTTGGTGGTCAGAGCCATGCCGAGTATTAAGTTAACCTAATTTTTTTATATTTCATTCGGACATAAATTAGAAATTGCGGCCACCTTCGTCGGCATTTGGCTCGGGGCGAAGTTCATTTTCGCTGGGTGCGGCCACGGTTGAGGCCGCACTGACTTCGTGTACTTGCAGTAAAACATTACTGAAGGATGCTATTTTTTTGTTAATTCTCATCATGCGAACTACGAGCATTTTTTGACGGGCAGATGTATGTGGAATGAGTGAGCAACCTCTTTTGGAAGTGTTTGGATTTGTCTGTGCATTCTAGTTTGAAAAAATAAAACAAACACTAAAAAATTGGCACAACATCTGTTTATTTTTGTATATAACGAACCGTTATATTTGGCGCCAGGCCACGCGGCTTGAATTTGGACACGACCCTGAGATTAAGACAGACATTTCGGCAGCGAAGAAGAAAATATAAACATTCTTAAAACAGTTCGTGACTACGATAACCTGAAATAATGAAAATTTACGACTAATATTGAACAGTTTAGAAGAAACGGCGAAGTGTATCCAGAACTGTCGGCGCAGCTGAGCGGCGATTGCGGCAAGACACGACGGGCTGTTTCAGCAAGTGAAGTGTTCCAGAGAAACGGCGGAAAGCGGTACATCGAGGGACAGAGTGACCCAAGGCACCATGTAACTTCAGGCTTGTCTCAACGAGGGACTTCAGGACCTCATTGCCAGACATCGAGATCGTCACTTCGCGGGACATCGCGGGATGAATCGCCGAAAATAGCAAGTCAAAAAATGGAACTAAATTAATTGTTTGCATTGTTTTTCTTTTGTTTTGAGTATTCAAATAATATTTGTGTGAAAATTTTTGTAAGTTATATATTTCATTATGACAATTAGTAGCCCAGTTGAGGTTATGGGGGGTCAGTTTCTAATAATCAGTTATTGAATATGATGAGAGAAATGATGCGGGACATGAGACAGGAAATGAGACAGGTACAACAGGAATTTAAACAGGAAATTGAACAGGGATATCGGAAACTTGTTCAGGGACAAAATGAAATCAACAACAAAATAGATCAGGCAACTCACAAAATAGAGGCAAATTCACAAGAGATTGCTAAGTTTAGGAGCGAAACAGCTACACAGTTGCGTCAGGAATTTGGCAGGGTGGAGAACAAACTTGACTTTAAAATTAAATTTAATAAACAGGTAGCCACGTGTACAAACAAAGTAGATGAGTGTGCAAATAAAGCAAATGTAGAAAAATGTGAAAGGGAAATAATAGTGTCAAAAGAAAATGTTGAATTTATTCGCATATCTGCCAACTTGTACGATTTTCCCGTAATTTGTACGGAAAATAATTCATATTACGATTGTACGGAAATTCGGAACATCTTACGATTTTTGTCTGTTTAAAAAATGCAATATAATATTTTAGTGCCCATATAAATGTACCGTTTGAGCAGCATTTGTTATTGTTTAACAACATGGCGTCCGCGATAATATGTGAATAATAGAGTCAGAGAAAAATTGTTCCGATAAGAAAGTAATTTTTGTAAGTTTCGTTGGTATACAGCAGGCTGGATGGCAACTGATCTTGCTAATCTTTTGTGCGGAAGAGTCATGAAAGTAATTTTTGTAAGTTTTGTTGGTACACAGCAGGTTGACTGGAGACGAGTGATAACGAATTAACCGTTTATGTACGAGTGCGCTAAATATTTTATAAGTTAGCGCTTGTATGAAACGTAAGATAATATGATTTCATAATGGCTACGAGTAGTAAAAAACAATATGGACAGGTGTTTCGGTCATCTTACTCAGAATTATTTCCTTTCATTAAGTACTAAGAGTGAAAAAGACTCTAATTTTGCGTTTTGTAGTGTTTGTCGTTGCGACATATATGTTTCCCATGGCGGCAAGCACGATAGTTCCTATCGTCAAGAGCTTGAAACATGCAAATAACACGAAGCTTGCAGAAGAAAAAAAAATCAGCAGTTTCTTTTCCGAGAACCGTAACAGTGAAAATGATGTGATTAGGGCGGAATGTTATTTTACAAGCTTTTTAGTGGAACATAACCTACCATTCAGCGTCGCTGACCACGATGGGCATTTGTTTCGTAAAATGTTCCTAGGGTCTGATATCGCAAAAATGTACAGCTGTGGGCGCACTAAAACTGCAGCAATAGTAAAAGAAATGGCTTCCAATACTACTACTTCAGTAGTACATTGCTTGCAAAGTGGCCCATTTACATTAGCTACTGATGGAAGCAATGACGCAAAAGTTATATCCTCTCGTGGTAACTTATTACAACCCTGACTGCAGGTTAGTAACTAGATGTGTTTTGGCCATACCTTCATTGGAAGGTGCTTCTACTGGTAAAAATATTGGGCAGTTATTGCTATCAGAACTTGAAAGTATGAATGTGCCAATTCATAATTGTATAGGTTTTGGCTGTGATAATGCAGCAGTAATGGTAAGAAAAAAAATATATATATATACATGAACTTGTGAACATGTGTATTAAATCATTTATTTTGCATTCAAGCTGTTAAGTTTTAATAAATTACAGTAACTTTTTATTTAACTTTTGTATTTTGGGTAGAGACGAGGTGTTATCAATGCAAAATAAACACGTGTTTTCCGAATCACTTATTTTAAACATCGCGCCTGATTTACGCTATAGATTTATTAATTTGGAAATCTTACTGCTTGCACTCCTAACAAGTTGGCAGGTGTGCATGATGTACATGAGCATGTAAACATTGAGAATAAATGTGAAAAATTCCTAGATGAGGGAAACAGGGAATGTTTGGACAATGTGGTTGAAAAAATTAGTAAATTTAGAGGTAAAACACATAGGATCAGGAGTTTGTGTAAACAGATGGAAATAGTGGAGAATGAGATGAAAGCATTCTCAGATACACTTAAGGATGAGTTTGCTGAGGAGGTAATCAGGGAATTGAGTTTTTCAGATTATGGAGAAATGATAAAAGGAAAATTTTTTCATAATAGTAATGTGCCAAAATGTGGGTTGTGTATGCAGAATAGGGTACAAACTAAAAATTTTGCACTGACCCAGGTAGAACCTGGATTGAGAAAAGCTGTGCAACATGGTCAGAGGTTTTGGGTGTGAAAGCATGTGTACAGAACTATCGCCGAAATTGTAAATAGTTTGTTATGGTCACAGACAGAAGAAAGGCATGGTAAATGTAAATGGGTAATGCAACATCTTGAAACTGTGTGTATAGACTTGTTTGGCCCACTGCCTAGATGGAGGGGTGGAGTCAAAAATAGTTGTGTTGTGTTTGATGTTTTTTTAAATTTGCCAATTTTTTTTTTAATGTTTTTCAGAATTTTTTTTATTTATCCTTTGAATTATGTACTTTTTGATGTTTTGTATTGTGTAGAGTTATTGTATTTTTTGAAGAATAGTTATAGTGTAATGTAGGAAGGTACAAATAAGATTTATGACAGCAATTTTTTACAAGATTCTTAAAGAGAAGAAAGATAAATACATCGAAGTTAATGTGAATAGTTTCTGTTTTGAAACAATAATAGTAATAATGGTATAAATTCTTTTGAATATGCAGTTACAAAATATCATGTGAAGAAATGCTTTACATTGTGAGAATTTCATTGCACTTGGTTAATGTTTTGTTTGTTTAATGCTGTGTCATTGGAAGATGTTAACTGAAATTTATTATGAGTTATTTTTTTTTTGAAAATGATATAGTTTTAAAATGGTTAAAGATTTTAAATGAAAATGCTACATATTGGTAATACTAAATGTTTGTTTTGGATTGAATGACAGGGTGACAACATCCTATATTAAAGGTATGAAATGTAATACTAAACGTTAATGCATAACAGTCGTCGAGTTTTGAAGCTGCAGAAGCAGTTGTGTGTTCATGGTGGCCAGAGTTTAGGTGAATTTTTTGTATTACCCTAAATAAGCAGCAGATGTTTTTTTTGTGTAATGTGGTTTGTGAGGCAGCTGGGGGGCCAGGAGGTTAATTTTAAATATGTTTCCGGCATGGAGTCCGATGTTTTTTTTTGCAAGGGTGCGTCCCTTCTCCTTGGTCGCTCCCACCCCTCATCAATGTTAATTTTATGTGCTGTTGTTGCTGAAAGGGGAGATATGGTTTGAAACCTAAGAAAGGGCATTGGTTCATGTAATTTGTTTTTGAAGAATAGAAACATACGACTGTATCTTAATGATGTGTTTGTCATGCCATGACTGTAGAATTGTCAACTTGTTGTTTGTAGAAATTTAAGTGAGATGTGGAGAGCTTAAAGTTTGTTGTGTAATGACAAGTGCTGTGCATATTTGTGTATAGCTTTGCATAATTTTTTGTTTTAAATTTTGTAAATAGGTTAGCCGAGCTGACTAGCAGCTAAAAGGGTTGTAATTGGGCGCCCCTTACCTTTCGGCTAGCTCGGGAGCTAGGAATGAGGGAGAAGGAAGTTGGAGGAAAAGGAACTGTGTATTTTTTGTGTGTGAGGATCATGATGTTTTTGTGTATTTTTTATATTATGGTTAATGATACTAAGAGATGTAAGTAAATAATGTCAACAAATGGAAATTCAGTGTGTTGATGCAGAATTAAGTTTGTGTGTATTTGGTGTAAAGACTATGAGGTTGTGTAAAAAGTTTTTTAAAGTTTCACATACTTAATTTAATGTTTTTTAGAGTTGTATTTGTTGTGGAAAGTTTACTATGTGAATTACTGTGTCTTAGGAAGTTGATGCATCTGTTCAGAAGTTAATAGTTCATGGGTTATCAAGGTTGAGCAGTCTAGTTATAAATTTGAAATAAGTGTAATCCAGAGGTTGAAGTTAATGATAGTGGTATTGTGAAGAGTCTTAAAATTTTAGAAGTTGTTTTTTTTTTTTTTTTTTGGATGGAATTAAGGAAAATTTTTTGTCAACAGTTTTGAAGTGATAGTGTTGTCAAGTTTTTGTTAGTGCAGATATGAAGAGTGGAGATATTGGTGGATTTGTGGGTTAAAGTAGTTGTTTCATGGGATTTGAGGAGTTTGTCAGAAGCAGCAGAGAATTATGATAACAGCGGTTTTTAAGGGATTTTAAAGGAGATAATTTGTTTTGAGGTTATTTGTTGTCGTCGTCAAGGTTGCTGCCGTGGTTTAAGTTTTGAAGAAGTTGAAGTTTTTGTGTTTATTCGTCGTCATTAAGGTGGACATGGAGACATAATTCCTGAAGTTTTTATATTTTTCGTCGTCGTTGAGGTAGTTATGGAGGTTATTGCAGCTGGTGTCGAGGTTTCCACGGTTGTAAAAGTAAGTTGTTCAGAGTTTTTTTGTTGTTGTTGAAGATTCTTCGTTGACCAGGGGGTGTCTGCTTGAAGCTTGTAGAGAAACCAGTTTCAAAGTTATTTGTATTTTGCACTGATGAGAGGGAGATAACCATTTGTGGAGAGATGTTGACACTTTGTAGTAAGAGATATGTTTTCGAATTTTTGCTTTTTAACAAAGAATTGATGTTATTGCAATTTTTAAGTAACAGTTTTTTGAATTTCTATATAAACAAGGGTAGTAACAACTGGATGCATTTATTTCTAAGGATGTTTTTTGTATTTATTTTGTACAGGATAGTTTTTCACTTTTGTAACTTTTCAATTAAATGTAGTGTTAATTTAATTGAAAAGTTCAGGGGGGGGGGGGGGTGGGGTAATGTAACATTGCAAGAACCCTGCCCTCCTAAATAAATATTTTTCTTTTAAACTATTTTCATGAATGTAAATATTTCTTAAAAAGTCTTTCTAATGATATTTTACCGTTTGTTATATATTTTAGGGTTGATATTTTTCACTTGCTATGTTTTTTAAGAAGGTATTTTATTTTATTAGACATTTTTTATCATTACTATTTTTTATGTAACTATTCACAAATGAGCCGTTGTACTAGATTTTTGCCTGTTTGGGCCTACTTTTTCAGGTTTTTCTCAATAAGTTGAATTTTGTCAAATAATTTGTATTATGATTGCTGTTCTTAAATTTAATTAACGTGTTGCAATATAATTATAGATCACGGGACTGTGTCTGGGCTGGGGTGATGTGTAGGGAGAGAGAGGAATAAGAGGCCTGTGAATGTAAGTGAGAAAGAAACAGTGCTTCCCCGCCAACCGAGATAAAGACGGGAATTCCCCCACTGCGTGGGAACTGTGTGATAACTGCTGTCTCACGGTGTGGGAGAAAGAACGAGAATGGGAGTCCCCAATTTTGATGTGAAATTGAAAAGAGACAGATCAAGGGAAGCCCCGAGTTATGTGTGTACAGGGTTTTTTCATGTATTGTAATTTGTACTCTGATTGGCTTGTATCTGTAAGCGTGAATGAAGCGTGCGTGTGATTGGTCGGTGAGGTCATGTGGCTCCTCCCTGCGTGGAGGAGACGGTGACAAGACTTCACCAGTCGTCCGTCGAACGCTGCACAAGTAGGTCGCGTTTGGTGGTTTCTCGCAAATTATGTAGAAGTTATTGAACAGATAATTTAACGTTGGTGGTCAGAGCCATGCCGAGTATTAAGTTAACCTAATTTTTTTATATTTCATTCGGACATAAATTAGAAATTGCGGCCACCTTCGTCTGCATTTGGCTCGGGGCGAAGTTCATTTTCGCTGGGTGCGGCCACGGTTGAGGCCGCACTGACTTCGTGTACTTGCAGTAAAACATTACTGAAGGATGCTATTTTTTCGTTAATTCTCATCACGCGAACTACGAGCATTTTTCGACGGGCAGATGTATGTGGAATGAGTGAGCAACCTCTTTTGGAAGTGTTTGGATTCGTCTGTGCATTCTAGTTTGAAAAATAAAACAAAAAAATTTTCAATTGGTGTTGAACATCTGTTTATTTTTGTATGTAACGAACCGTTATAAAGCCATTAAAATTGAAGTTTGGGTATTTCAGTTGCATTGCCAGGCACAGCATGACTCAAATTAATGAAATACTTGTGGCCATTGATTAGGTCCCAGTCAGATGGGTCTCGTTCCTTTGCTTTCAATCATTGACTCCATTCACCTGTTTTTATTATATTACAGTAGTTGCAATGCTGGACAATCAGTCTTCTATTACCTCCAAAGTCAAATAACCAGTCTTCACAGGAAATTATGTGTTCAATGGCAACTTCAAAAGAGGTTTTATTTCCTAATTTGGTAATTTTGTGTTTTTTATAAATTCGATGGAAACTGGGAAGGAAAATTAGGTTAATAAAAACAATGCAGCAACATATAAAAATACATCTTATTTCAGAGTATAAGAAAATAGTTATATATGCCAGTTAGAAGAGCTTAAAGCTGGTACTCATTTCTAGAAAAAAATTTTTATCATGTACTTATTGTTTTCAGGTGAAACGTGGATCATTTCTTGCTCGAGGAGAAATAGCACTTGCTAGGTTGGCACAACTGACAAGGAGAGATGCAGATCAAAACATCAATGGCCCCAAAAATTCGAGAAAATTTGTATTTGCAACAATAAGTCCAGAAAAGGAAGAGAATGGAAAGAAAGAGGTGACTGAGGCTAAGGTAAGCAGAAAATATTATCTTTACACTATCCATACTTTTATATAAGTAATGGAAAGACAGTTAACTGATTGTGATTACAGTTGTTACTGAAGAAAAGTTGTGAAATATTTTGTATGTTTGCAAAATCTAAATGGATATAAATGTTTTGTTAAAGTGTGGCAGCTTGACTCAAACTCTTACTGACAGTTAATGACTCTATGACCAGAGTAATAATTTTTTGCCGAGAACTCACGTCAAAACCTACATCATGCTGTTAGGCGTGGCAGAATTTTAGTAAACACAAACTTAAAGATCTTAGATGTATTGATTTATATGATCTTTTTTTATCCTTAAATGGGAAATAGGAACAATAAATGAACAAAAAATATAAATACATGTAAGTTGCAGTCAATAAGTACACAATACTTTACCACTGACAATATGTTATTCTTAGTTTAATAGAGTTTCCATATTAAATATCTCTTTATTATAATCATCATACCATTGCAAAATTATGACAGTTATAAAAACTATTGCAAACCTAAATATAATGCAAACATTATCTTTTCCAAACTTAGGCCTATGAAATTAAGAATTTGTGTTAAAATAAAAAAATTAAAATATCTTTCCTCTCTTTCTCTTGACAGTGCCAGTTGCTTCCCATCCTAAGTCGGCGTAGGGGTAATCTAAAAATAGACCTGCCAACACCCATCCTTTCTTCCTTCCTGTTGCTTCCTTTTTTTTTCACCGCTTCACATACCTTCCCTCCGTGATCTTGAACGGCGCCGGTCTTTGTATCAGGCCATTTAATTTGCGATTAAATCAAAAACCGTTGTAGATACAAAAAATTCCATACAGACACTTTCTATTCGTAATTTAATTTGCTACAACTTTTATTCGACACGTTTTTTCACTATAGTGCACCATTTTCAAGTTACGGTGTTAAATTAAGACTGTTTGGACGGTCCAGAATCTAACTTGACTTTAATTTTTTATGTTCGGTTATTACAAGTACTCGTTTTTTAGAGAATTTTTGTCACCGTTGTCAGCTCTCGTAGTAACTAGGTTCCACTTAAGTTGTCTGATGTGTAAATTTTCTTTTAAAATCGTTTTTAAACTTTATAACCTTCATCTTTTCGTCTGCGTTACAGCGGTGTACCGCTTACAAAAATGTAGCCAGCGCTCGTTGCAATCATTAATGTTTGGTTATGTTGCTTCCCGTATAGAGCGCGCACACGTAGCTGAATATCGATATCTCGCCAAGTGCATGCAACACGCGCTCTCTGTCGAGTGCCGAGTTAACTACATCTGATGGCCCGCTCTCTGTCGTGGAGTGTGTACTTACTCCGGCGATAGTTAAGTGTTCGTTTGGCTTGCGTTTGGATCACAGATTTTGTTTTTCTATTTATAGTTGATAGGTTTTTTTTTGCATGACTTATTAATTTATATAGTTTGGCGTGCTCTTTTATACATCACGTTTTAAATAAACGTACTTTCCATGAATTGGTTTTGTTTTTACGAATAACTTTATCTAACTAAAAAGTTTTTTTCCGCATTAAATCGTTGCACCCCTACTTTTCAAGCTTGATTTTAGAATAAAAAGTGCAACGATTATGCGAGTAAACACGCTAGATAATGCACAGTTAGAAACATCAGAAAAATAATAAACAAATACTAATGCTTATTTCTGCACCAACTCACTTAATGTACCAAATGCACCATAGCCAAATAACAATACTACTGGCCATATAAATAAATACATGGTAAACACTCGGAGCTCAAATACCGCATGTCTCGTAGTTTCGGTCCCTCTTTTTTAAATCATCCATGCTCTTGCTGGTCCTGCTTTCTTCTCTCTCTGCTTGTTTCTCCTCAATAACTCAAAACTCTAGGTGTAAATACCCTGACACCCCCTCATTTCATCCAGTTGCCCCTTAAATGCCCCTGGAAACTACCTACATCTGAGATGAAACTAAAAGCTTCTTAAATGTCTGTCTCATAGTCTATGTGTTCATCTGCCTGCAGAGATAACAATCGATGATGTTGATGACTTCTATTTATACTTTTTTCCGTTATGGTTATCCCTATTTTTTACTTGTCAAGTTAACCACCATGTGTCTTTCCTAGTTATTAATTCTGCAAATGTCACAGTACCTGGTCTATAGGTCAGTGGTGTCTATATAATAGAACACTGTTTCTCCTAGACTCAAACAAGTCAGAGTTAATTTTTTCCCACATCTAAACTCAAAACTTGTAATGAGTTGTAACATAAATGAAACAAAGATTTTTAACAAAGATTTTTAATGCCTGGCATGCGTTGCAAAGCCTCATTCAATTTTTTTTTTGTAATTTGTTTGAAGTACACACATACAAAAACTCTCTCTAATTCTCTATATTTCTATCTAGCTCTCTCTCTCTCTCTCTATATATATATATATATATATATATATATATATATATATATATATATATATATATATATATATACATATATATACATACACACACACACACACACACACACACACACACCTTATTACATATACAGTAGAACCCGTTTATAGTGAACCCGCCTATAATGAATTCCCGTTTATTGTGAATTTCCGTCTCAGTCCCGGCAAAATGATGTGAGGTTATATATTAACTTATTGGATATAGCGCACAACTTTTGTCAATGTTGATACGTTTTCCCCTGTACCACGAACAAATTTTGCCGGCATAATGCACATTTATCTCAAATATTTTCATTTTATTACAAGTTTTTTCACAAAACGTCTATTCTGGATCACATTTAAGTTTTTCTCAGCAATACGCTACTCGATTGTCCACTGTTCATATTATAAACAAGTCGTATTCAAGTGGCCTCGGTAGGCTACGTGTAGCCAAAAATGGTGATCAGTTTGGTGAAAATAAAAAATAGTTTTCCCTGCATGGTTAAAGAGTGAGCGAACGCGTTAACATTTAATATGTTATCAAAATTAAACATAAATTACAGCCACACAAATACGTATGTACATTATAGCAGCAAATTGAATATTTTTACGTCTCATTTTTATCGTTCACGTTACGGACATTTTGATTGAGTAAAGTTCGTAAGACTACCACTAGATAGAACTCTGTGGACTAAATTTTTCCATAGAATGTAAGAAAATTTCGTTCCAGCTTTAGCAACTGCGATACTAAATGATGCGTAGTGATCTTTGATGCGCCAGACACGTTATTTTTCGTTTATTTAGTTTTGACGGTAAAAAGAATTTCGTGTTATTAACCTGCAAATGTGCTTCAATAAGAAATAAGTACATAAAAAAGGGTGAAAAACGCGGTAAAAAACATAAGGCATTATCTGTGCTAGATAAACTGGACATTACTGTCCCGCACGTGTTAACAGCAAAGGAACTGGGAATTGCAACATCCACATTAAGTACAATATTAAACAAGATGAACAATCTTCTTTCACAAGCTGCAAAAATGTCACAGAGTATTAAATGCCTGAAAAAAGGATAATACGCCAATGTCCAAGAACCATTAGGTAATAGAAAGTTTGTACATGTGTAGTTCATTAAAAATATCTGCATTTGCTCATAAAACTGTTGCTTTGAGTATTTTCATTCATTATTTTCTTGGCTTAGGCCTATGTGTAGTTAAGATTTTGCTTTTGAGTATGAATTGCCAATATAAAAGTTTTCCCAGATATAAAGTTTCCCCTCTATAGTGAACATATAAACTACTCCCTTCAGATTCGTTATAACAGGGTTCTACTGTATATCTAAATTTGTGTCTGTATATCTATACATCTCTTTATCTCAAGTCTCTATATACCTCTTTCTATCTCTCTATATTTATATCTCTGTATATCTATTACCCTATTTATCTCTATCACTTCTTCATATTTAATTCAGTTGAATTTTGTCATGTATGCGCACTCAAACAATGAAAACGCACGAACTGCCGCTTAACTATATGAAATACACACATTTGTTAAAACAATTCACATGCCATCTGTTGTAAAATGGTTGTACTAATTCAGAATCTTTCACGAGCATGCGCATAACATCTCGTCAAAGTTTCATCGCAATTGGATGAATGGTATAGGAACACATACATTCATATACATACGCTGATACGAGGGCCTGTGTCTCTGATATTTAATAACTGAATTTTAATGCGTGCTCGGGTTTTATGGGTGCCACCGTGCCACGTGCACGGGCCTATGTGAGACTCCTAACTCAGGGCGTGACGTCGCCCATGTGAGGCGTGATTTTAATTCCCCGTGGGTCACATCTCAAATTACGTAATATATAGGGGAAAAGACCGTTACTGGTCGTAAGACAATTAATTATGCAGTCCCCCGACCGAGAGGAGCTCCGAGGACGAAAAGAAAACGATTTAGAAAGAATTAAAGTTAACAGAATTACTTGGCGGTGAAACAAGCGGTGAGGTCCCCGGAGTGCTGGCGTGTCTACTCTCGGTCATTGATGGCGGAAGACTGGGCTGAGCTCATGGCTCGGCTCAACTAACATGGCGTCCTCCCGCCGAAACAATTACCGTTAAAGATATTTATGAATTTGTGCCACGGGAAACTAAAGTAACATGACAAGAATGATTTGACTAATTTGACTAATCGTAATGAAAAAGAATACTACAAATTACAATTATTAAGGATTATATTTAATTACTGTCTGGCTTTAGGTTTCCTCGGGAATGTCCGGAAACGCTATTATATTTTGATACCTTATTTTAATTAAAAGTACATAAAACCCTCCCGGCCGATCTGCCGTCACGTTGCACTTGGGGAACATAAAAACAAATACACAATTATATTTAATTATGTTTTAGGGGTGCGGCGCACTGGCTCGACAGCGCCCTCTTGCCGGGCGAACACACACGCACGCACACGTACGCACGAGTAGGCGGGAGGTTTGAATGGAGGATGGGTGGTGTTTGGGCGGTGGCATATCGGACTTAAAAGGGGCCGCAGGCCCGGACGATGTCAACGCATACAGATACCTTACTGTGTGTGTGCGTGTACGTGCATGCAAGAGAGAGTGAGCTTTTATATGGCTACAATTTGTTTAGCTAACCAAATGCTAACTAGTTGACTTCAACTTCAGAATCCCCTCCCTGGACTAATACTTACATGGAAATGACTGTGCTACCATTATTACTTGGACCATTGAAAAGAGGTACCATCATAAAATATTTACTGGTAATTATTCTATACAACTCGCGCACCACCTATTGTACGTTATCTCAAGCGTGCAAAATCTCAAGTGTGCAAAATTTCATAGAGATCGATTGAACGATGTGCTAACAATGAAATGGTGAAATAACAAGAAGTAATAAATTCTGCTCTAAGGGCTGGATTTATCGAAATCTCTAATTGTTTCAAAGGCCCAATGTCCAAAGTTTTATCAAAATCGGATGAATGGTTTAGAAACACATAAGGGACAAACTAACTAACAAATATTAATTTATATACCTATATAGATTATCATAATGTTACAAATGGTTACAAGCTCTTTGCACATTAAATGAACATTGGTATATTAAAAGTGTTTTCCGGTTATTGGATATCTAGTTGAATAGTTGAATGGTAGGGT
Source organism: Bacillus rossius redtenbacheri (assembly GCF_032445375.1). Classification (NCBI taxonomy): domain Eukaryota; kingdom Metazoa; phylum Arthropoda; class Insecta; order Phasmatodea; family Bacillidae; genus Bacillus; species Bacillus rossius. The sequence continues at coordinate 246,508,092 of NC_086330.1, forward strand.
ATGAGACTATGGTGAGCATTTCAGCATTATTATGATCACCCAGCCTTGGCCTGAAGTTTAGTTAAGTTTGTGGCATAGTGTCAGGATCCCAGGATAAAGAAGACAGTATTTACCAATATTGATATTATTTGTGTGATAATTAGTTACAACCACAAGTAGTGGCAATAAATTAAATAAACAAAAATATGCTACGGTCATGCCATGCTGTCATGCTTTCATAAATGTTATAACTTAAAAGAGAGTAGTTTCTACTGTGTATTATTGTAAACCCTTTCATATTTTTGAGGAACCAATATTTATTACGTGTACATGGAGACAATATTTTATGGTTTTTATTTTGTATGAACTTTTTATTCATAAAGATAGCACAATTTCCAACTAATATGACACTTATGTACTTGTTCAGTGTTACTTACTACCCCAAAACAGTGACATTTTGACTGATTCCTGATGCACTTGTACAATATAATAATTTGTGTAAGTTAATTTTGTATAAGCATCAGTAAGATATGTATGTTTGAAAAATGTACCAATGGCGTCATGTAAAAATTAGTTACTAATACTAGTTCCAACATAAAAAAAACCAAAATTTTTCTTAATCTTTTTAGCACATACATTTTTTACTAACTCTGTAATTAATCATTTACATTCATTGAATTTAATACATTAAAAAATTAAGTTTTGTTATCTGAGTTATTTTTTGATGTATATTCTGATTAATTTCATGATTTTTGTTGCATTTTGGTGCTTTATGTTGTATTAACTGGCATTTAAGTGTTAGATGGTGTATTGTTATGTGTTTTGGTGTTATTTTGGCTTTGTCACAATTCACCAGATGATCTTGTCTCTACCTATACAGCTTGCTCAATATGATCAAATTGCAGTCTTGGAACGCTTTTAATATAAATACTTATTTTTTTTTTTAATTTCCCGCAAAGTAATTTAAAAGTTGAGTCCCTTGAGAAACTTCTTTGCTTATAAACTTATTGAATTTGCTTTGCAACCAAATTTACTGTTCGTGTAATTTTGAATCTTTGAATCAATTTACAATTTCTTGCAGTAATATATTTTATTATGATTTAGTTTTCTTTCAAAACAATGTTCAACATCTCCTTAACCCAAATGCAAGTTTATTTGTACAGTATTCGTATTCATTTTCATTTAAACAAAAAAAAAAGTATATATTGTTATGGGGGGAGAGAGTCGTAGCTCTTTACACAAAAAACAACTCGCTTGCTGGCTTCAACTACTCTTAACTTCATAAAATATTTTACTGTACCTAGGATCATAGGTTCGGCATCCCGTACAGGATGTCTGGAGAGAGTTGAACTCAGGAGTTTTTGCAAAATAACATAATACTAAATTAAAATGATTTTATTTTTAAAGTCAAATGATCAACATCATTTTTAAAGAACATTTAAATAGCGGGATTACAATTTACAACAACAATCTCTTCATTACTTCCTTAACTACTGAACGACCTTACAAGAGAGAAAGAGAGAACTTCACTAAACTCTTCCCTAATTCTTACGAGTACATCTTAGCTTATAATTAAAATTAAGACAAAGATCAAGCAATACTCACATTTTCCAATAAGCCTTTCTTGATCGGTTACTTAAAAACTAACGTAGGCGCCTCTCCTGCCCTTAAAACCCGAATGAACATTACATTCTTAAAAACTCTGACTATAACGACTCGTGACCTCTGACGAGAGACCTAGCTCCCGCCAGAGTCAGCTTAAAGACGATTACATGACAATCTAAACTTGCGAACTAAACGACTCGTTGCCACAGGTGAGTGCCATAGCCTCCGCCTGAGTGAGCCCCGAGCTCCCAGTCACTTGCGCTTAAATTTGCGCGCCCTGCCGCGCCTAGCATAACAAACGCTCGTTATTGAAGCCAAATTTACTAAACAACTAACTAGAACATCTGGGAAGGCTACCCCCCTCTACCCCGACGTGCAGGCCACACCGCGCGGCTTGTTACGACAGCGTGCCCCAGTAACTACGGCTCGTGGCTGCGCCAGGCGCGGCCGAACAAACAAACAAAAATCTGCAAGCCCGCAGTGCGCCGCGCCGGCCCCGTGCCCCAATTACATGGTCACGCCACTTGCGCTGACGAGTGAACAGAGCAGCCAGCCCAGAGTCCCGTCAGTAAAGTCCCTAAATTTGATTACAACAACCCTGCAAAATTTCGAACCGCGACAATATTAAATGTGACTGAATGTATATTTTTATGCACATAGTAATTAAAATGGATTGTTCTAGCAAAGCTTCGACATTCAGCTGATATTGGCAATCACTCTCACTCTCACACTCACTCACTCTCACACTCTTGCTCTCACTCACACACACTCTCTCTCACACTCACACTCATTCACTCTCTCTCATACTCACTATATTGGCTACACCTTTTGTGTTTGTAATAATACTTTTTTGTGTGTTTTAAATATTTAATTAAGGTACTTGAAAGTCTGGCATGTGAAATTGTGTGTGTGTTTGTTGAAAGAACATACTGTCCTCTCAGCACGTAGATCTGGGTTCAGCTCCCACTGATTCAGTACGAGTGGTTACCTGTGCCAGTGTCGGCACTGCAGAGGTTACCAACGCCTACTGTTGTTTCCTGTTCCTTAGGCCACAGGATCTGTACAGCAAGACAATATGTGAACTTCAAGGTCAGACCTGTGCACTGAGATGGGTTATTGTCCATACAGTGTTCGGCTGAGAGCGACGAGCAGACTCATTTCACGTAACATTTCACCTTTTTCCTTTTTCTGCTTCCCTGCAACAGTAGTGGCTCTGTACTAAAATTTAATAAGATATTTATTCTTTATGTATTAAGTTACGTGAGAGATTTTTCGTTTTGGCGATATAATTTTGGTGCATTTTGCAGGGGTATTGCTTAAATTCATGAAAACATTTGTACATGTGCAAACTAAGACTGTTTATACCTGTGAATTACAGTAGAGCACCCGTCAACCGGAATCAGTGGGGGGAGGACTATTCCGGTTATGGGAAAATTCCGGGTAAGGGGAGTTGCGGTAGAGAGGCAAAGAAAAAAACCATTACATGCTGCACATATTAACTTATATGAGCCAAAGTTGTACTGTACATATTTTCCACAGTTATAAAATCATACAATAAAAAATATGTAGATCTACATACGTAGGCTACTGTGTTCAAAACGTGCCGGGTCGTAAAACTCCGGGCTGGTTGAATGACCTTCATTCTAGCAAGCTGGCAAACGGGTGTTTCTTATCTCTGTGGGTGGGTGCGAAGAGGATGATGAAGAGGGTTCGGGGGAAGTAGTAGGACTACAGCTGCAGTGTTGTGTTACTTCTGTGTTGACGTGCTAGTGATTCAAACTTCCTGGAGAGTGTATAGTCACTGCCACGCACAGTTTACATTTCACATACACAAGAATAACACTTCAAGCATCTCGTTTAAAAACACAGAGATAGAGAAATTCAGGTAAATGTAGACTGTTTAGCCATATATTAACTTATAAATATGTACATAATACATATTTGTACACTAAATTATTGTCTACAAACTGAAAGCATCACACGTTGGAAGTAAATGTTACTCGCTATCACGTGTGTCAGCGTGTATAGTGGGAGTCGGTGTACATACTCTCGGGCCGGCCGGAATTTTCCGTTTACTTGACATAGTGAAACAATAAAACTACTTATAGCATAAACATCTTTATAGTAATTCACGTCCGACGCGAAAACCAGCGCTGTATTTACGCAATGCGCGGGAAAGACTGGCTATACGTAATTACATTAGCTCTCTAACAGACGTGCGCGCGCGCGCCTACAAGACATGTACAGTCAGGCAAAAGCAAAAACACCTCGTTCCAGTGCGGAAATGTTTTGGAAATGTTGTTTAATGTTTTAATTTTTTTTGGAAAATTAGTTCCGGATATTGGGAGTTCCGTTTGTGGGAATTACGGTTGAGGGGTGCTCTACTGTACCAGTATAGTACTTACATGCAGATTATCTTTCAAATATTCATTACTAGGATAACTATTATTGTAGCAGTATCAATGGTATCTTATAGAGAAAATTTAATTTTGATATTGACGAGAAATTTGACAAATGAAAGTCATAATTAATTAACGTTTCATTTAAATGAATATTCATTTCTCAAACAAAATTCATTAATTTATGTGAAATTATTACACCATGTAGTCAGAAGTTAATATCATTCTTTGAATCGGAACTAAGGGATTTAAAATTTAAAATATAGTATGGCTATGCTACAGTAAATCCCATCTACCAAAATTTCCTGCATAGTAAGTTTTAAAAATTTAACCCCTGACCTATAAATACATACAATTTTACTCTTTTAATAAGATTTTCCTGTTAATAAGTCTAAATTTTTAAGTATCTTGAGAAACTTATTGACAATAAGGTAACATAGAATAGAAGACATCTTTGAAGACAAGACCACCTCCAAATTATGTTGCCTTCACATATGACGACCTTTAATAATAAATTCAATAGTAAACATTTCTTGTTAAAAAAGCAATCTTAACAAAAAACTTTAATTTTTGCTTCTCTTTTACAAATATTCAACAATATAGTACTTAGGTTTCCGCTTTGATTAGTAAAAGCAGCATACGCAGAACCTTGTCACTGCATTAGAAAATGAGCCTTGACACTCATGTTGCACAGATGTCGTGGTCAAGTAATACAGAGCTTCTCGAGCCATTTTCCTGATAAAATGGTTGTAAGTATGTGCAAATCTCTTCCCTTTTCATTTATACACATGGTTCTCATTTACCTGTGAGTATATTAGGCAACTGATGCAGTTTTTAACCAGCATTTTTATTATGTGGAAATATTCTTATTAAAACTTTATTGTTATGTACCAAAATTGTAATGATTATTTTTTTCAGGTCCAGAAGCGTAGATCTGTGGGAGTTACACCACCAGTAATTAAGAGGTTGAAATTATCAGAGGAAGTCACAAAGGGGCGTTGTCTACTAGACCATTTAGTGCCATGAAAATACAATGTTTTATTCCTTAATTTTGTATGTATGTATTTGTAATTATATGTATTTATTACTACAGTGACTTTTTTTATTAAAATGATGTTTGATTTTTAAATGCTGCATTTATATTTCTGTATTTATTATTACACCCACACAGAGCCATACACGGTGCCATAAGGCCCATAACTGTGCATTTTGCACATACCATGAGTCCATGCTCATTTAATATGTAATGCTTTAATAGGTCCTGTATTAGATGTGTATCAAAGTGTGTATGACTAAATAATACATTATACATATCAGTATGGTCACTGAAGTTAAACCCATAGCGCCATAGGTATTAAATGCATTGAATATATGCCTATAGCATGTGTTATATTGCATTTAGTTAGTTAAATAATAAAAAAATAATACTTAAAATATTTTTTTTTTTGGGATTTGTGTTAGTAAAATATATAGTGATAAAATCACGTGTACTTGCATAGCAGACAGACATAAGTAACTAATTACATTGTTTTTATTTAATGCCATCTTCAAATTATTAGTATATAGCAATAGTATGCTAAACATTTGTATCCAGAAATTTAACCAAGGTTTGCCTTGTGATAACCAACAAATTGAAGACAACCTGAAAAACATTTAAAATGTAAAAGAGCTGTGTAAAAAACTTAAAAACCGTGAGAGATCTTGCCCATCAGATGTTGGACGTGCATACAGGGACGAAACTAAGGGGGGGCAGCCGGGGCTTGTGCCCCGGGCGCCGCATTTGGAGGGGCGCTGAACTGGCAGAGTAACTTATACTACATATATTTACTTCAATATCGTAGTGTTAGAACAAAAAAAAGTTGAGGGCAGTTTAACGGAATTATTCATATTGGAAGATAAAAAATATACACGCTAATAAAAATGATATTATTTGCGTACATTCTAACTTGCGATGGTACGGTGGTAACTGGTAGGTACATACCACTGAATTTTGGTAGGTACAAATACCTTCTAGATTGTACGTCTGGCAACTCTGCCATGGCCCTGTGGGAACCATGGAGGGAAATCCCCACCCGACCATGGAAAGTCGCGTATTTCTCGCCCCCACCGCCCCGCCCAGGCCAGGTCAGGCATCGGGTGTCTGAAATAGCTTCAGTTGTTCACAACCACAACCCTGTAGGGTCATTCGCCCGGGAGTATCTTTTCATGTGTGTAGCATTTCTGTTCTCTCAGCTACGTCACTTTTGCTATTTGTGAATACACCATTTCGTAAACTGTTTCAATTGTGTTTGACAACCGTGTTTAATCTCAAAACATGTCAAAAAACCGTCTGGTACAGAATTCAAAAGAAGAACCAAAGAACGAGAAAAAGAAGCTCGCCAGTCTTCGTCCTTTTTATCATCTTGGCTTAATGTCAAAGACGTTAATGAAGAAGGTACGTTATTAACTTACTTGAAAAAATAAGGTAACTATAATTTTTTTTAAAATGTTACTTTATATTTTGTTTTTTGTAATAGAAAAGTATTGCATTAGAACTTTAATAGGGCCACCGGTAGATCTAATACATAATTTTGAACAATATTTTTTAAGTCCGTACGCAAACAAAGGACATTAGTACTTTGCTGCGCATGTCTGTCTATCTGCCTATTTGCCGGTAATATTGTTTAATTCAATGCTTTGTAAAGCAAAATTATGTATGATTAAACTTGATATTTATGTGTATACAATTATTATACTATTTTGTAGGTTTTTGGGTAATTAATAATAACATCCTTGGAAAAGCGGTAATTTAAATATTTTCTAATCATATTTTTTTATATCAATGATTTAGCAGACTGCATTTTGAGAGAGCATGTTTCACTATAAAAACTCAAAAATACTGGATGGATTTGCAATAATCTTAAGATACCAGTTTGGTAGCCAGGATATAAAAATATTTTTATGGAAATTGGATCAAATAGACCTTTGAAATAAAAATTATAAAAACAATCCCTTTCGGCACAGCCTACAGGCGTATGTAGATTTCGAAGTAATACATATTTACTCTGGAAGTATTTTGAAGACTCCTATAAACTTCCGGAACATTTTAATTACTCAATGTACTTAAATTATTTATGTTCTCCAATATTACAAAATGATCGATTGAATATTTGTTCATTTCTAACTCAATGTATCCAGCATTAAAGAGCATAGAATGATTTTCATATTAAGTGTCAGCTAAGGTAGGTAATTATTTAATTTTTTTGACCTTCTAACACTTTTTTTTTCATTCCTTGCACTAAAAACGTGGGCATATAAAAATGTTCATTGCACCAAGGACTATGATAATATTAAGACGGTTTAAAATAAATTCGAACAAATTTGATACTTACTAAGGATATTTTGAATTTTTTAAATTTTCAAAACCTGTGTATGCGGTAGTAATTCGTTTCATCAAAACTTGTTTCAGCCAAAGTTTTCGATGAAGTTAAGAATTAATAAATTAATTATTACGGATTCGATAGTATATAGGTATATTAAAAAAATATAATGCCTCTTTTTTTTAAATTTCAAACCATGTTACTTGCAGTAATACTTGGTCAGATAAAAAATTATTTTAATAATAGTTTTAGACAATATTTAGAAATTAAAAAAAATGAATGGATTTGTAGTGTACATGGTTGAAAAATATTATTTATTTTCTTACTCCAACCCCAAGTTTTTTCAACTCCTTGCAATAATGGTTTGAATCATCAAAACAATTTTAATACAAATGTTTTGGATAAAAATTATGATTTTCAAACAATTTGTACCGATTTAATAGTGTGCCTACTAAGGGAGTAATGTTTTTTTTTGTCTTTCAACCTCTGTTATTTTCCGCCCCTTGCAGTAATGGCTGGGCATATAAAAAATAAATTTAGACGAAGCTTGTAGAAATATTATTAGGTTTTACAATAAAAAGTAATGAATTTAATAGTGTTAATGGTACGAATTTTATTCTTTTTTTTCATTTCACCCCTATTTTTCAACCCTTTTCAGCAATGATTAGTCTTATAAAAATTGTTTCAGACAAAGAGTATATGATTTACGAGCTCAAATTAGAATTTCAAAATAGTAAAGCAATAGCTTACACAGATATCACATATCTAGACTTACTCATTGATCAAACAAGTCTAATTACTTTGGTTTTGTTTTGTAGGTGGTGGCAGTAGCAGTAAGGCTCCTGAAGAACATTCAATTCAAGAGGTATGTGTAACTGGAACAGAGAGTGATCGGGCAAGAAGCCATCAAGAAGAACTTCAAATTCCAGTAACACAAGCCATTAATGAAGATGAGTTCCAACCATGCACTGTATCTGAGCAGCATTTTAGACTACTGTTGGAACATAAAAGGCATTTTTTTCGGATTCTACATTTCCGACAAAGGACCTCGTCCAGAGTGAGCCTGCTATTCATTTTGATTTCAGAGACCCCGGGAAGTGGCCTGCAGCCTTTTCGGATACTGAAAGATGCTTTATAGTATCAGGATTATTGAACGAGGGGAAGGTAGAGCCTGATCTAAGTAACACCTCAAGAAATGGAAGAAATTCAACCAAAGACTGGTTCACCAAAACATTGGCTGGTGGTCTAAAGGTATGCCGAACATGGCTAGCATACAGTCAATCAAAAAATGCCTTGTTTTGTGTACCATGCAAACTTTTAACTACATGTTCTCTGAACAAAAAGTATCTGTTTTGGCCAAGGAGGAAGGTTTCACTCAGTGGAAAAAGTTGAGTGAAAGGATTCCTGATCATGAAAATTCACTTGACTACAAAAAGTGTTTTTGCTCGTGGAAAACATTGGAATTATCCTTAAATAAATGTTCTGGTATTGATAAAGAGCTGAAGGATCAAATAGCACAAGAGGAAACACAGTGTAGAGGAGTTTTGTATGTAATAATTGATGTTATTATACATTTAGCAAAACAAGGTAGTCCATTAAGAGGTTCTGATGAATCCCTAGACTATGGTGACCCTAGATGTGGCAAGTTTTTAAACACAATAGAGCTGGTATCTCATTATCATCCCCAACTGAGAGAGCACATTCTCCGCCATAGAAAGGGCCAGGTCAGCTACTTTTCTCATATCCAAAATGAATTCTTAGAAATTATCGCTGGAAAAATAAGAGAACATATAGTTAATGACATCAAAGCTTCTAAATACTTTTCCATTATGTTTGACTGCACTCCCGATCTAAGCCATTTTGAACAAATGTCTGAAGTTCTTCGTTACGTGAAGATCACCGAAAATGACCCTGAGATAGTGGAAAGTTTTCTTGATTTCATAATAGTTAGTGAAAAAACTGGATTGGCTCTTTCAGAAGAGATTTTAGAAAAACTCAGAAATGATAGATTATATATTAAGAACTGCAGAGGGCAGTCATATGATAATGGGTCAAACATGGCTGGTGTGTACAAAGGAGTTCAATCTCGAATCAAAGAAGTAAATAGTTTGGCATATTTTGTGCCATGTGCAGCACATTCGCTAAATTTAGTTGGGGCGAATGCTGCTAGCTTATCACCAGAGGCAGAGTCCTACTTTGGCCAACTTAATTGTCTCTACAATTTCTTTGCTTCCTCCACCAATAGATGGGAGGTTCTAGTGCAACATGTTCCCTTATCTCTCACACTGCAAAGCAATAACAGATGGTCGACTAAGAGAGAAGCTGTAGCTGTAATATATAAGCATCTAGACAAGATTATAGATGCTTTGAATGATCTCGTGACCAGCCCAATAACAACAGCTGAAACAAAAACAGAAGCAACTTCTTTTCTAAGAAATGTCAGAAAGTTTGAATTCATTGTCTTCTCCTGTTTTTGGTATAGGGAACTAAGCCGTATTGATATCGTCAACAAATTATTACTAAGAGATGACATCACTATCGATCTATCAGCAAAACATATAAACCGTCTGATATCAGAATTAGGATCAGAAAGGTTAAATAGTTCCACAAACGCAATCAGAGAAGCGAAAGAAATAGCAGAAAAGCTTAACCTAGATCCTCATTTCAAACAAGTAAGAGGAAGAAAGAAAAAGCTGATGGTTGATGAAAAGGGTGAAGATAAAAGCTATGAATTCTCAGAAGAAAAAAAGTTCAGACTGTTGATTATACAAATAATAGATCGGATTCTGAGTGAACTGAGACAAAGGTTTCAAGCTATTCAAAACATGAATAGTTTATTTGGTTTCCTCAATGGAGCTCTGTTTGAAACACTAAATGGAGAAGAATTGAAGAAACAGGCACTTGATTTAGCTACCACATATAAAGAAGACTTAAACGGGGACGAGCTGGCGATAGAAGTTGAAAGTTTTAAGTATCATGCCTTGGATTTAAGCCCTAATATGAAAACAGCTTCACCAGCAGATCTTCTGCCATTAATATATAAGAATGGGCTTGAAGACGCATACCCCAGCATAACGACAGCATTGAGAATTTTTTGCACAATACCAGTCTCAACCGCCTCTATTGAAAGGAGTTTTAGCAAACTAAAAATCATAAAAAATTACCTTAGAAATTTAACAGGTCAGCAACGACTAACCAACCTGAGCATTATATCAATATAGCACAAGTAAGTTTCAAAGATGTCTTATGGGGACATTGTAAAAACATTTGCAGCCAAAAGATCCCGTAAAGTAAAGTTTTAGTTCAAGCTTTCTGTGTGTGAATTAATATTTTTATCACAATTAGCCATTAATTAAGATATTGTGTCAAATGTATAGTTATGATTCTCAAGATAACTTGAGTGAAATGTTTTATTCATAATATTAACTCTATTTATCATAATCAAATATCCTGTTATTTTTGTCGATTCAGTCCACACATATTGTTCTGTCATTTGATGATAAACTTTTCATTTCATTTGCAGCTTTTATGTAAATATTGTGAAAGTATATATCAAACATGCTACTCTTAGATTACATGTCAATTAAGTAGCTTAGACATAAGTAGGTATTTTATCTTGTAGTAAATTGAAATTGCTGTAAATAAAAACATTTGTTTGTTATCTAATTAATAAAACATATTTGGAATTTCGGAATTCATATGTAGTGGTAATATGATGACGTGTTGTCGGTAAATTTTTATTTGTTGGTTTGGGGGAAAATTAAAAGAGGGGGGGGGGGGGGGGCGCCAAAATGAGATGTTGCCCCGGGTGGAAAAATGTCTAGTTACGTCCCTGCGTGCATACTCGTTCATTACTCACCTTTATTTGTTACTCTCTGTGACCTGAAATGATGAAAAAAAGTTGCTTCTATTTGCCAGTTCAGTGTTTTAAACTCCTTGTTGAAAAACAACTTTCCATGGCAATGCCACCTCCTCCCAGGGAAAGGGAGGGGGGTTTGCCCCCACGCTTCCAGTTGGTAGACAGATAGTATGGGGGGAGGGGCAGAGGGTCAAAGACCCAATTTTTGCCTGTATGAGGAAAACCCCATGCATTTGTATTCTTTATATGGCCAGTCCAGTTTTTTTGTTCCCTTCCCCCAAAACCCATCCCCACCTCTCCACTCTGGTTGGGGGGCTTGGCCCCAAACTATCGGAAATAGGGAAGATCAATGTACTTTCATTTCAAGGTGCTGTCAGATCACCACATTTGGTATTTGGGGGGAGAGATAATGCTTAGCCCTTGAATTTTTGGCACTGAATAATATGAAGTGCTTGTAAGACCTTCAAGCACCATCGGACCACTCCATATTTTGTACTCCTAAGGCTTTCCGCCACCGCCAAACTACTCTTGAGGATCAACGCCCCCAATTTGTCTAAATATGGAAAATTCTTTTTAGTACGTTAATTTTGAGGAATGCCTGACCACCTCTTTCGGGTGGTGGGGATGTTAAAGCTCCCAAGTTTTGGGAACTTTAAAAATTCAATTTACGTTAATTTTTAAGTACTATCGAGGCATTTCCTTCCTCCTGATACTCTTCTCAAATATCTTCATCCTTTTTTCTTCACCATACCTCAAGATCATTTTGGTTTGCGTTATCGTGTCATTTGTTTTTCCGCCTCACCCATCTTCTTGAATATTCTGCACGCAGTGTTCCATGAGCCCTTCTTCTGATGATTTATTGTAGAAACTTATTCTGATTCAGTTTTACTTTGATTCTGATACAAATCTTAGATTGAAATGAATTTTTAAAAAATAGAATTTTTTTTCATATTAATTATTGCAAGGTTTTTTTTTTTTAATATAACTAGTTACAAAATCCGTAACTAAAATGTAGTAAATGTACCTACTGTTTTAAACTCTGTGGTAATGCATGTTTTAAAATGTACACTAATTTTTGGGTTTTATTATACTTAAATATAAAAAAGTAATTTTATTTTACTCTAATATATTAGATAATATTATTTTCACTACTATATGGAACATATATATATATATATAAAATTACAAAAAACATAAGCTACTTTCAAAAAAATTAATTTTGTTTCGTACCTGACCAATTATTTACAGAAAGTAAAGCTGTTGAAGACTAGAGCTGTTAAGAGTTAAGTTATTATTTGTTGATTGTGAAAGTTCTAATTTTTAAAGTTAAAGGTAAAAAAGTTTTTTTTTTTTAATTTTTAAAAGGCAAAAAATAATTATGTAGGTTTTATTAAACAAAAGGGGGAAAACATATACCAACAAGGTTATCTTCTGCAGCAGGAGTAAATACAATAGCCTTATCTTAGGCAAAGAAACCCTCAACAAAGAATTTTAACTCATGTTAAGATTATTAAAAAAATCTTTGGCTTGTTGATAATATTGTATGCGGTTAATGGACGCAGATTAGTGATGGGATTTTCGATACTTCGATACTTTGATACTTGACGGTATCGCAAAGTATCGAGTATCGAAACTGTAAGTTCGATACATTTTTTCGATTCCGGAATGCTTGTTCATTTGTATTGAATTAAGTTTTGAGTCGCCATCGTACAAAATACAACTACAGTAGAACCTCGATGATACGTTCTCATTTCATACTTTTTCCCGTGTCATACGCAGATTAATTTTGGTCCCGCCGAAAGTACTACTATATTTACAATGGTTTACTTTCCCAGAACATACACTTACAAAATCATTAATTTCCCGTTTCATACGTTTTTACGAAGCGGAAAAGTCCTAAAATTCACACATTGTTTTGTTATATTCCTGCTGATAACTACGTTGGGGCGACTGAAAAGTATCCAATCGGAATGGTTACCATTCCGGAAAATATACATCCTCATGTGCCCAGAGAAATCCAGAATGGTTACCATTCAGGATTTACTGGCAAACATCGTATAATTGAATATCCTGAAAAGTATCCACTGTATGAATGGTTACCATTCCGGCTTTTACTGCAAATGTGCTGCTAGAAAAAATCCGGAAAAGTGTCCGCAGCGGAATGGTTACCATTCCGGATTGGATAGTTTTCCGTGTTCGTTCTGCGATGTACGGAAAAGTATCCGCTGCCGGAATGGTAACCATTCCAGTCTTGTGCGCGCAAATATAAAAGTAGCTCCTAAAATCCTGAAAGGTTACCATTCCAGTTTTCCTTGCTGGTGTTCTTAATTTAAAAATACTGAAAAATGCCCGCAGTGTGAATGGTTACCATTCCGGGAATATCTGGCAATGCACTTACTTTAAAAATTCCGGAAAAGTGCCCGCAGCCTGAATGGTTACCATTCCGGTTTTCGCCGCTGGTGCACATCTCTTTAATAATCCGGAAAACTATCCATTCGGAAAAGTATCCGCTGAAGGCGTGCAGTTGACTCATTAACCCGTCGCTAGATGGCAGCTGAAGATGACGTCCTCGCAAATAGTGTTAAATGTACACGAGAGATGGTGTGCGCAAATCATTTGCATGTAAATTTATAAACAAATATAATTTATTTGCTTTTAGAATGATTTACGAACCATATCTGTGTTGCGTATAACTGGATAATGTTAATTGAACAGAAATAATTAGTTTGAACAATATATTTGTAAAATATCTCTAAAAATGTATTTTGATTTACGGGACTGAACTTTTCTCTATAAACTTAATACCTGATGTTTAAAAATGTGCAATTAATTTTAATTTTTTATTTATCAGAAAAAAAGCATACTGCCACATTATACTTTAATGTTCGTGAACACAAAATTATGGACTATTACACTCTCATGGAATTCTTAAAATCAATTTTGCTTGGACGGAGGGAAAAACGTTGATAATATGCGGTCATCAATGTAATAACAGTGTTAGCACATACAAATCTGAACATGTAAACTATTGTTTACATATCCAAGACTTTTAAAAATATACTGTGAAGCCTAGGTTACAAAAATAATTCAATAACTTACTCATCAACACTGTTTTTTTGTGTTCAGAGTTTCATATAGCGTAAGAAAAAAAATTCAAAAGGACTACATATTTTAATGTGCTTTTGACATTAGCACTGTTTCCAAATTTACTTATGTCATAAGTTTTCTGTGTGTTAAATCTTGCAAAGTAGCGTTAGTTACTAATACTTATTGCTTGATATTGGTATGTCAAACAAGTTTTCAGGATTAGTTAAAAAAAATTATTATTATTTAATTTTCGACATACCCGCGCCCAACTTTCACCTCCTCTGGGGTTTGTTTTCGTAAATATGTTTTCGGAAAACTACAACAATATAATTTTACATCTTTTTACCCTTCTCGTGTATGTATTCCTTTGCAAACTTTTAAAATGTACCGTTTTGTTTATATGATTAATTGCACATATAATTATCATTAAAATTTAAAAAAAAAATTATTACTTCTACAAATGATCACAACGAAATTGGTAACTTAACTGAAGTTTCGCCTAACTTATGTTTGCTTTAATAAGTGAACAAGTTTAATATTGTTATTAGATAATCTTTGTCTAAATTTCATTTTCAAGAAGTAATGTGAAAATAAAACAATATAGATTAATATCAATGGGTTATTTTATCTTTAATTTCTCTTATAGGTAACACTAATTTCTTAGCGTTTAGTAAAATATTCTCAAACCTTTGGCGGAAGTCCTCTAATTTCGTTCTTTTATATTTCAGAGGGTTTTTACAATCATTCCACTTGCTTTTATTTATTTAATTTTTTACATATGTATTTATTTATTGTTTACCGTTAAGTTACTAAATAGAGTTCAAAGTTTGTGGCACACAACAAGATAGTTAAAACTCTTTCACGAAAGTTGAATATAATAATGCCACGAAAACGATAAAACATTAACGCGTATTGAAAACTGGCTTTGCTTCCGCTAGTTCATAATATTTTTGGCGTATGGTAAATCAATGTAGACAATTCGTTGGTGCGTTCGCTTAAAAACATGACATGTTTCCTTTCGTCAATATGTTCACCCAGGAATTGTGGCAACGTTGCTGCTAGTTACCTATACCACCCGTACTATAATACCGGTTTCTAAAGTGCGACTAGGAGCCTAGACCCCACCTTGCGAATTGTCAATTCCGGCTCTTGGAAGGAGGTGCCAGCGACGCACAGTGGGGCAAAACCTAAAAATTAAAATTAAATTTTTAATTTAATTTCTATTTTTTGGTGTTAAGTAATGTCCAGAGCATCTAAAACCATCGGAAATGGAGCATATTTTTAAACAGTTTTCTTGTGAGAAGCCTGCAAAGTGGCTGGTTATGGGGATTCCGTTTTTTAGCTTTCATAACGTCACGAAAGTACGATAATCCCATGCTCGTTAGCAGCACAAAAATATTATGAATTAGTTTGGGCATTAAACAGTAATCTATCCCGATGTATGTGAGACAGTTAAACACTATAAATTTTTACATTAATATATTTTTTTTTATTTATAGTGTGAGAGGTTGCGATCGCAATAGATTCTCGTACGTTCTTAGACTTACAAAATTTTTCCCCACTAGTCCCCACTTTATTTTTGCTTTTAAAATATTCAGAAAACATTTCTTATAACATACAAAAAAATTACGTGCTACCTCGTGCTACCTTGGCAGAAAAACGCGAATGGGTGATGACGCGTGCGTGCTTGAGCGCGGCCACAGGCAGGGAAGCCAGTGGCCGCGCGGACTGAAAGTGCTGACCAAGGACTGGGGGAGATTGAACCAGTATGGATATGATTCTAGATAAAGCAGTGCTGTTGCCAGTAGTAAGTGGAAGTTGGTCAACGCAGTGTCTCTTGCATGCAATGATGTTACAGGGTTTTGGCAGGAAGGGGGGGGGGGTTAGGCATATCCTGGGAAATTCACTTTGGGATGAGTCTAGAAATAAAGTATTTCGCAGGTTTCGAGAGAGAAGATGTCGGTAAATAAGTAGAGTTGACTAAACAAGATCTACTCAATATAATGCTTATATCATCTGACCCCGTGATATCCTCTATTCGAACACTTTCACCAAGAAAACTAATTTCTTTACTTGAAGCTCCTCTATATAAATTGTCCGTTTTTAGCAGCAGTGACGATTAATATTATTATTATCATCATTATTTTAATATAATTATCATAAGAAAAATATTATTTGAAGACTAAGAATATGTAATAACAGTGAATGTATTTATGATTCAGTTTTTTAGTGTTTTAGTGTTTTGCTAATCAGAGTTATCCTCACATTTTTAACTGATTACCTACACCTGTTATCGAAACGAATTTCAATCATTAAAATAGGAACTTCATCATACTGAATGCTGATTGTGGCTTTTCTTTGCTTATTTAGTGACAGGGATGTGGTAACAGTATTGATAAATCGCATTATACACGCGAAACACGGCTCTCTGCCCCACTATGCGACGTTTGACCATACGAATTTAAACACCGCCTCAGTTATTTGTAGCAGCCAACCGAAGGCAAATTGCACCGTCCCTTCAATAACCACCTCAACCACCAATAAACTTTTTATTTAATGGCATTTGTACTTGCAACATGCAGAAATGCCATCGGTTCTCGCTTATTGCGATCAATGTAATTTCCAGGGGGACCCAAGTGGCCGAGAGTTTTGCATGTAAGGTTTACAGACACACAATCCCTGCATACGGTGCTTGGTTGTATACTGTCCATGTTTTGGCCTATGTGCATTCTATAAGCATAAAACTTTAAAATAAACAGAGTTATTCATAAGATATAGTTTTAACATCTAACCCGTTTCAGTCATACTTTCACAAGAGCAGGCAGGAGGGCGGGCCACTTCCTCCACCCCCACCCCGGGATCAATGCCTATGTCAGAAAGTATTTACTTTTTCTAAGTTAGTAACACAAAATAGTTTTTTAAACAGTAAATACATATAACTACTTTTACCCCTTTAATTTGGTAATTTCACAATATGAACTTCCAGAGCGTGTAATTGTTTGTAATTGTGTTATACAAGCTACCGTAGTTTTTCGGTTTTTATTCGAGCACAGTTATAAGAGTCGTCAGTTTAAGGGGAAGGTTCACTCACTGAAAACGTCACTGAGCAGAATCCTAATTTTCTTGGTATATTATTGTAGAGGATGTCGAATCCTACCACTGACCAGGTCTGTATATACATATCATATAGACTGGGTTGGCCGCAGGAAGCGGTCAGTCGCGAGTTATTCTTCAGGGGTGTAGTGTGTATCGCTCCTCTCAATTGGGATAATCGCGTGTTTAAAAGCCTCCCCCTTCCTCAGCTCACCCCCAGCTGGGCGAAAGCAAGCTCGGGCCTCAGCGTTGCCAATTGTACTAGCTTACCTTCCCCCCCTTCTATCCCGGCCTCCTCAGAGACCTGGTCGGACACTCGAGCGCCACTCCGACCGCCGAAAGCACTTTCTCATACTGCCATTATGTGTATACGTTCAAAAGAAACTCTTGATGATGAGTTTTTATTTTATAAAATTGTCTCATTAAAATGTGATAGAAATTAGGTCGTAATTTCTTTAATGTTGCCGCTATTATTTGTTGACTATGTGCAAGGTTTTTTGACTTTTCCAACATTAGTGATGTATGTTTAAGATGTTGGTGAACAATGGGAGAAATGAACAAAATTCACGACCGATTACTAGTAGTATTGAATTTCATTTAAACATAATCATGTTTTAATAAAAACCCAATCAGGTGTTAAATGAAGTTTCAGTTAATTTATATTGCCAAGTTAAAAATCCATATACAAACATTGAAACGAATTCGTGTCTGTTTTCCTTATGTTAGAACGTAAGTTATATTTATTGCTGGGTGAGTCACTGCATTGTATTAGAAAAGTTAGAACATAACATTAGTCAAAAATACGTTTGTCCAGTGTTAATTATAGCTACTAAGATTTTCAATGCGATGGCAAACAAGCACTGCGCTGATAGCAACAGTTAGTAGATTTTACCAACGAAACATTAGTTCAGCATTATTCTTTTGACAATATATAATAAAATAAAGGTTGTTACGGCCAATCTTTGGCTACACTATCTAAGAATTGAAAGAAGTAGAATGAAGAGATATTTTCAAGCAATGAAAGTAAAATGACTTTTATACTTCGAGTTTCGTAACCAGCTATTTGGAGCTATAATTAGTGTATTTTTTCCAATTTATCTGTCGATAAACCAAGAGAAATAAATCAAGTGAGCTCTGCCGAAGATAAAAAGCTTGTACACGAAAATAATTTATATAGTTGGTAATCTCAGGAAAATCTATATCTCTTTAAGGCATTCGTTTCTATAAAAATGGGATACTAGTTTGATTTAAGTAAAGTGTAAAAAATGATGGGAAGGAAGGAGGGATGATTTTTACTGTTGTAAGAGTAGGTTTGAAGTAAAGTTTATGAAAACTGGGATGATTTTTACTGCTGTTAGAGTAGGTCTGAAGTAAAGTTTATGAAAAACTAAAGTAATTACAAAGTTTAGGAATTAGTTTTTACATTCTAAACTTTGAAGAAACACTTTTTCTTACATAAGTAAACACAATTTGGGAGAATTTTACACCGCACGACACTAAACTCTCAAGAAGAGAAAATATAACGCAGTATTGGAATCTGTGTTACTAAATAAATTGCATTATATTTTTAAGTACGTATGCATGTATGTATTAAATCATATTAATGTAATGCGTGGCTCTGCTTGTTCCAGAAATATTTACACGACAGTAGTAGCTCTACAGTAGTTATACTTTTAATATTTTGCATGTTTTAAGTAAATAATTATGACCTTCAGGTACACAGGGGCCTACGATAAAGTTGTGATTCATCAAACAAGCTCAATATCAATTTATTTATTTGAACAGTTAAAGAAGCACATAGAAACAGGAAGCTACAATTTACAAGGAATCACTTCTTTGGGGTAAGCTGAGGTAACACAACTGAAATATGAAACATTCACGCAGGTTTAAAATGATTTCTTCCGTATAGGCATTGTTACCACTTGTTAGGAATTTGATTCCTCAACGTGTTACAATGTAGAAGGCGAAAGCAAAGGAGTGAATAACCTGTTTATCTTTGTTTTATTTATCTATAGTTTACTCATAACCACCTTGAAGCTATACATGTTAGGTATATAAATAAATAGGCAGGATTGTTATTATGACAGAAATAATACATGCAATCAATTAAAACTTTAAACCCACAAGGCATAAATTACCATCATAATATTTATTCAGGATTTACCTGAAAACGTTTAAAATTAAGTTTTTAAAAATAGGTAAATTGACGATGGTAAAAAAAAAGTTGTTCACGCTCTGGTAGGCCTATACACGCATATCGGTTAGTATTTAGTATACGAATAAAATAATTTTATCTACTTGACATTTTTCGGAAAGTATTATTAGAAACTAGTTTCTGTTAAATTTTTTATCAGCTATGCTAAGATTTAAAGTAATTATTAATACATTTTTATATCTCTCAACAGTTTAAAGTTTCGCCTTACTAGACGCATGTCTATAGTTCACTAGGTCCATAGCTGTGCGATTTTAAATTGTGGAGAAAGAATATTGAAACTACTTAGATCTTAACCGCGGTTCCAAAAAAGGTTTATTTGGGATGAACCAGCTGTAATAAAATTACTTGATAGGCCACCTTAAATTGCATTCTTATTCAAAATTGCAGTTGCCAAAAGTTTGAGTCACGACAGTAGAACGATAGATATGCAGAAATACAGTCGCACAGTTCGCTGATAGAATAACACTATAAACTGCTTCACTGCCACCAAAATGTCTCAAATGACTGAATGGAGCGACTCGCACTTCTATCGAATAGAATATTGCTCTGCACTTCACTCGTATTACCTTTTCTTAGTGACAAGGATATTTGAGATATATAGCTGAAAACATTCGGTTAGAAAAATTTGTCTCCACATTTCTGTCTAGTAAGTGCTTGCCAGTAACATTTTTAGCGTTTTATTTGTTTGTGAGCCAGTAGCGGCCCTGGACTTTGCGGGGCCCTGATCTGTTTATTTTTTTTGTAGGCCCTCCACCGGATGATCCGAAAAACACTGTCTTTCAAACAACATTGCTAACCCAACTAAACTGAAACGTAATTTCGAATATGGTTTAGCTGAATTATTTTAGGTTATTTTGATTTTCTTTACTGAATAATCATCCTCAAGGCAGTTCAATAAATGCTAAAGATAAAATTTGCAGTATAATCGCGTCATTAAACGTGGAAATAAATTTTTTTTGAAAGTTTTCTTGTACGAAATCATGAACTGAAATAGGTATTGACCAGCAATTTATGGCCAAACGTAGTAAAAACTTAATTTTCCGTTCCCATTTATATACATATTTTTAACAAAACACCTGACAAATAACAATAAATCAAAATCAACACGTGTGGAGTGGGGCCCTGATAGCAGCGGGGCCCCGGGTGGCTGCCCACCTCACCATACCGTGGAGCCGCCCCTGTGTGAGCGATAAAAAATAAACCCACACTAATTCAAACTACAGTTCTAATTAGGTACATATGTGTAACAGTTTCGTGTAGTGAAATTAATTCAACCTAATATTGCTTGAAAAATATTTTATATGCATTATACACAGAAATATATAACAATTAGATATTTGTTCACATGTCATTTCTGTACTCTGGGGAGTTCGGAAGTAAGTACGGAGAGTGTGAAGACCCAGCGAGTGCTACGAGAGGGCGAGACAGGCGGTGCGACGCGGGACTGTGCGAGTGAGCCATCGGGCAAGGACTGTGTGTAAGGAGTGAGTACAGTGAACTGTGATAAAAGAGACATTATGAAGAGCGTTGGATAGAGAGTGAGATGCTTCTTATAGGACATTTAGTGTGGTTATGTAAATATAAGTACTATACATATTAGAAGTAAATAAAAACTGTATAAATCTTAATTATTGGGCTATCCTTAACGAACCCTTTACTCCCACTCGTAACAGTATTGAGTTCGAATCTTTACCGTTGTTTCTCACCACGTTCATCAGAGGAGACAGTCCTCAGCTCGCGCCTAGCATATGCGTTTGTGTGTGTGTGTGTATGTGTGTGTGTGTGTGTGTATGTGCGTGTGTGTGTGTGCGGGAGCGCGAAGAGAGTAAATGGAAAAGATAAAATTATATTGGTCACCGCTCTCGCACCGTTTTCTCCTCGCCATTCGCGAGATATCTTTTGTCCCTCTACATTGCACTTGTCAGGCTAAACCTTTCCTAATGCCACAGTCTTCTCGATAAGGTGTGCGAGCCACGGCGCCACGCAGAGCCTACATCGCAGCGATTCACACATCCATTTAGTCTTGTTTCATACAAGCAGTATACTTAGTAACAATGGTGGTCTAATATATATATACCGCACTTCGCGAAGGAATAGTTGACATAAACTATTCGGCGACCTGATACAGTGAATACTGAGCTTGATACCATTAATTTTTGTTCCAAAGAGGGCAACATTTCATTGGCTGTCGCTTCTGTATCTTCGCAATGTGATTCATGTTCGTTGTTTTCAGTATTCCCAAAGCAGATATCGAGGGTTTTAAGCTGTTTAATATTTTTATAATGTTTTTAGTAGCAGTTACGTAATGTTCTTTAATAGACGTTAAAGGAGAATACATAAAACTATATTATAGGTATATAATTTTTTTTTTGTGTCTGACACTTTGGTGTCATTCATTAGAATAAACAAAAAAAGAATTAGCACTTATAAAGTAAACGTGTGTGAGTGCATACAGTCACTTTAAACTACGTACGGTATTTACACTAACGTAAACCTTTTTAAAAATTGTAACAATTGACAAATAAATAAAAACTACTCAATTAATCTTACATTAGTTTTTAAATTGTCAATTTTTAAAAGAGTAACCTTACTTAGATATTATTGAAATCTCTTCAGTTAAATTATCAAGTCAAAGATTGTCACTTTTTATTTGAAAATTATTCTTTGTTTTCATATGATCAGGAAGTATAACTATTATAATTCTAAATATATTCTAAATATCTCTGTGAAATTGTTTTTAAATTAGAGGAATAGGTAAACTTATGCTCTGTCTATGCCATGTAGGATAATTATGAGCTAAATAATTTAACGGATTTTCCCTTTGATACATACTCGTTATTTCAGTTCGAAAGCTCTAATATGCGATCTTTTGCTACCATATACTCTCTATAGTTTCAAAATATCCTTGGCTGGGTATATATGGTGTTTTATTAATGACTCTTAAAATTTGTGGTTTAAATGACGTTTAGCTCGTTTCTCCCCAGGCCACAATGCTAGTATATTGCGAAACATAGCAAAATAAACCATTTTAATTCCTTGAAGTGATATTATATATGTTAGTTCAACAAATGTATATCTACACCATTATTCGAATTTTGTTTGTAAGGTACGGTACATGTTTGTCCCATTTAAGATAATTCTAGAACACTATACTTAAGTATTTTACATTCTGTATTGTTTCTATTGCCTTTAATGTTTCTCAATTAACGATTATTTCATTACACGCATGGCATGCTAGTTCATGTGTGATAGTTGACCAGAAATTCTGGCAGAGAAAAAATATGTTTGATTTTGTTTACAATGGAGAAAGAATTGTTAATTGTTTAAGATAAGTACTAACCGTTTCAAATACAGGATAATTTTTTAAAGATAATTTAATTGCACTATCATCTGCAAACGAAACTACTAGCTCACCTAAGTCAGTGTCACATAAAATAATTTTTGTATATCAGAAAATATTAGATCACGACTACTGCCTTGTCGGACCGCTATATTTATGTTAAGGGAGTGTCCTAATTCAAATACGTGAGGAGATTTGAGCGATTTTTCGATATCCCTCCCCCATTGGTGAGATGCCGCGAGATTTGACTCGACAACTCTCCACCCTCCGCTTATAAAACATGACATTTTTCAGAATGCGTTATTTATCGTGTAAATATGTTAATCTGTGCTTCATTGCGTTGGATTAAAAAAATGTATTTGCTTCATAGCTGTTATTTACGACTAGTTAAGACAAGTATTTAAGAAAGGACGTAGTCTAGAATCACAGTAAGAAAACCGAACAATAAAATACCTAGATATGAGTTACTAAAATTCATCAAAGAATATTCATAATAATTTAGTCGGTGGGGCCTTACATATGGTCTCAAAAGTAACTGCTGTAACAAACATGGCCATGTGATTTTCAGTAAAATCATCTGCTCCTTGAACCTCACCGCAGAGTTCGTAGAGTCGCGCGTTTTGCTGGCCGGTGGTTGGCTGCAATAGAGACTACTTTGTGGCTTGAGGTTTCGATCCCGGGATCTCGAGACTCGGGATCCCGGGATTCTGGCCGTTTTTCTGTCCCGAAACTCTCTAGATTAGATCATACGAATCCTGGAATTTTTGGGATAACATATTTTTTTCTATTTTTTTAATATTGCATAAAACGAAACATTAATTTCAGTATCAAAAACGAAACGCCAATCGCCAATGGCGCACGAGATATTTCGAGTGTTATCGCATAGAGTCCGAGCGGGCTTTTTCACCTTCAGCATGCATGTGCAACAAACTTAAGAAGCAGGCTTGGAGACGAAACATTATATGCGTTATTATTTCTCAATAGATCTCGGATGTAAACCATCAGGTCATCTGGGACCTTTTATTTGAATTTTATTAGATTTTTTAAGGTGTTAATTTTAAGTATTATAAACAGTGACTCTAGTCGAAATACTTAAATTCAAGCAATTAAGTTTATTTTTTTTTTCAAGTTTATATTGTTATGTTAAAACTGGAAGTTGCCAGTTTATCTTAAGCGATGTACCTTGTAAGTGGGATGTTGTTGAAGTATAACGTCGCATTATTTTTGACAGATTTATTAATTTACAAACCTTTAAGAATCTCGTCACGAGTTAATTTAATTTTAGCAAAGAGTCAATAGTTGAAGAGTATTGTAACATTCTAACTTGTAACATTGTAAGGGAAACTTGAAGTGTATTTTTGTTCAGCTGGTCATTATGTTTCTTTGATCTGTCAAGTAGAATAACGTTTATTTCAGGAATTTATTTATAAGTTGTGAGTTCATGTTTGTTTCGAAAGTTTATAATGTTTGGTTGGAGACCTATGTTGTTTGCTTATTTTAAAGTACTTTAGAAGATTTTTCAGTTTTTCAGTTGGAGTTTAACTAAGTCCTTTTTTGAATGATTATTTTATAAACATTTAATTATTTTGACGAAAAAAATTAACAAAAAGCTAGTTTTTGTGATTTTTCATTACCTGCCTGTAATCCCGGGACTATATCGGGATCCCGGGATTATCTCTTCACAATCCCGAAATTCCGGCATCACAAATAAGTACCATAATCAAAACGTCTTTGTGTGGCTAACACATAACCGAGATAAATATTATTGTGAAGAATTTAGTTTCATTTTAGTGGAGAAACATGTTTTCCTTAATTTAACCCAGTCTTCTCGAAATTTTGCAATTTTACACTGTTTCTTTGACGGCCCGGGGGGGGGGGGGGGGAATTATTACATGAGTATTGCCGAGAACACTTCGACCCCCCCCCCCCCCCCCACCCACCCACCACGTTTCTAAACTACTCAAGTAATTAATGGACGCCAGTTTATTAAATCTTATTCTCCGAGATCTACCCTCCAAACAACTTATAAAACAATTGTTTGCCAAACCTCTTACTTAATCCTATTTATCTACAAGTATTATATACGAGACCGAATCGAAGCATTAGCAAGAT
This sequence comes from Bacillus rossius redtenbacheri, assembly GCF_032445375.1. Lineage (NCBI taxonomy): Eukaryota > Metazoa > Arthropoda > Insecta > Phasmatodea > Bacillidae > Bacillus > Bacillus rossius. The sequence continues at coordinate 246,533,140 of NC_086330.1, forward strand.
CCAACATTACACTCACATTTAGAATTGTGCGAAATAATTTGTTAGGTACCTTGTGTAGAGCATCATCTGTTACTTGAACATTTTCTAAGCCCATATCTATTTACATAAAATATTTTTCATTGTCTAAACATTACATTATTTTTTAATATATTATTCTAAATATGAGATGTAATTTGATATCGATATACGATTTGTATTTGTATTCTTTTAATATGTTTACACTTATATTATCAGGACCCAACACTCTGGTGGTTGTTTATTTCAGAAATAGTAGGTTGTACGTCATATTCTATTAAATTAAGACTTATGATAAATTTTAGTGTTAACTAAATCATATTTGGAGATAACTAAACTTATTTTTAAGGATTTATAAAGCCATAACATTTCCAATATTAAAAAAAAAATTATTTTGGGTAGTGTTTACAGCTTCTTCGGGATTTTAATTGAAATATATTATTTAGTAATCGTTTGATACAGTTTTAATATCAACTTTTTCATTTTTTAAGCCAGTGATCTCCTTTTAATATTCCCTAATATTTCTACTAATTTTGTGCTCAGCAATTTCAGTTTTATCGTAAATGTTTTTAGTTATTCGTGTAACAGACCTAATCCTGTTTCTGTAGTTGAAATGCGTATTTATGTCTTAGCTGCATATAAAATGGTTGTTATTTAATTTTGGCTTAATTTTGTCTTTTGTTCAAATAGGTTACACCAAACCGATTATAATCCATGGTTTTAACCTTTTTTTAATGTCTTACATATACCAACTGTAAGCGAAAGCGAACTAGCTTTTTTTATGCAATTGTCTAGTAAATTGACGAAATCATCTGCTGCAACCAACATTTTGGTAATTGATTACATAATTTCTAAATTCTAATTCAAGAAAATCTAGTAAAATATTTTAACGAAATTTGTACGTATCATGTTTTTTGTGAGGGACATTTGACACATATTGTAGTTAATAATGGTAGCAATATCATATCTAATATTAGTGTGTAACACTGCAGCATAAACATAATGTTACGCCCGCGCGATACACTTGGCTCGTGGAAGGACCCGCCGGCCAGGCCAAGCGGTGTCGCGCCGTCCGCTGACGTCACGCATACCAGGCATTAGCGGGCCTGCTTGTTCGGCTCCCCCTCCCCCCACCGCTCCCCGCGCTCCGCTCTAGCTGCGGTCATTGTTACCCGTCCCCGAGTGGCCTTGGAAATTCCACGAAGCTGCCGCGAGTGTTTGAGAGAACGAGCTTCCTACTTCTGGACGTTTCGGGTGTCGGGTCGGCCCTAGGGTGACGCGTCCCGTCACCTCGGCTCCCGTGGCTTCTCGAAGGGTGGCCCGGGGCTATATAAGGACGCCTCGGCCCCTCCGCGGCAGTGCAGGCGATACCGGCGAATGGAGAGTTCTGGCGATAGAGGCGAGTCCTTTGAGTTGGAGTTCCGAGTGCGACGAGGAGGCGATATCAGCGAACAGGGAGAGCTGCGCGACGCGACTAGACTGCGAGCGAGCCATTGTGGCGAAGACATTGTGAGTGTGAGTGAGTACAGCGAACTGGGACTGGAGGAACATTAATTGGAGAATAGCGGACATACAGAAACTTTTAATAGAGAATATAGAATAGTTGTTTGATAAGTGATTATGTAAATATTAGAGAAAATAAAACTGTATAAAAACTTAATTGTTGGGCTATCCTTCACGAACCTTTTACTCCCACTCGTAACAATAATTTATTTGAGGGAAAAGTGGTATGCTTGTGGGCCTATATTTGTTTATACAAGATGTCAAGCTATGTTAAGCAAGAATATCCTATCAAGTGTTCATGGTCAGCTATTGGCACATCAGTGTTGGTTGGTATCCTCTAACTTTTCATTCGCCGTCCTAAAAGCAAGAAAACTCGTAATATTAACGTAGGTTAGCTTTCATTCGTTTAGGGAAACAGTCACACAAACACAATTATTTCTGTTATTACTTGTCATACATTCGTTATTCAAAAGACGTCGGCAATATCACAGGTTATTCCGCTATGCCTACTAATTATTTATATTTATATCCCGCAATCCACCACCCAAATTAACAATTTAATTAATATTTATAAATTGTTCGGTTTTTTTAAATTAATGTGTAAATGCATATGAAATTGTATCCTGTTGAAAATAAATGGCGTCCTAAATTGAAAGAATTTGAATATTTGGTACTCAAAGTGCCCTAATGCAAAAATATGATTCCTAAACAACACATTCAAAACTCACCTACAACACAAGCTTTTGCAACATTAACTTATACATTGCGTAATTACGAATGATTTTACCAACTTTGTTCTAACCATACGCCCATGTAGTTCATATATAGCTTGTCTGTTAATTAGATCACCGACGATAAATGCACGAATTTCTGTGTTACTAAAAAATTGTCATTTATATTGTAATGTTCTAGTACAAAGTACAACTATTATTTTAATACTTCGAAAGAAAATGAAATGTATGCTTTTTCCTAGCTCGCTACAATCTATTAAGTTTTATAGTTAAGTATGTTAAATTATTTCGTAATAAATTTTTTTTGCTATTAGGAAACCCTTCAGATGCCCACATTTATTTCTGTGTGCAGTTAATACAACCTTGCCTTGCCTGACTTCCGCTAGACCTGTGACATGATGCTAAAGAATCGTAGAGCAAAACTGGAATCTTTAGCGAGTCAGATGAAAACCATTTACGAGGGTTGCAAGACTGCCAAGACTGCCTCGGTATCTCTCGTCTATCGCGACGGCGCCGATGCAGGTAGCGGAATTCTCTCTGTCTCCTCTTTGGCGCTTCTTCGCGCTCCAAGCTTGTTCCCGCGAGTCTCTCTTTGGTTCGTCCTCACACAGAAACGAAAGCCCCGCGCGCCGAACAGTATGCTATAAACGCGCTCAGTGCTTTCGCTTTAGCATGATTTCTCAAAATTTGCCGCTGTGACAATGGGGGACAAAGCGGCAAAGTTTACCATAATTAACTATACTATGTTCCTATAAGTATAATGGATGTTTGCTTAGAGCTCTTGTCTACACAGCCGTTAAAAAAAGTACTTAGACCCATTTTACAATGGCACGGAAAAGGAAACATATCACGGAAAAGGAAACGGATCACGGAAACGGAGACGGATCACGGAAACGGAGACGGATCAAGAAACTAAGACGGAACTCAAGGATCAGAGCTTTTATACAATAACATGCAGACGGATAAGGACCCATACGGACCACTTGAAAATGCTGAGTTCTTCCGTTCATGTTGCTCCGTTCGACCAATAGGAGCACGTTATGTCTGCGTTTTCCTTCTACTAAAGATATTTGTTTTGCTTTATTTTTGTTATAGTTTTTATTTTATTTTACAGAAGCAAAATGTAAACAAGTGTTGTGTTTGAATTGTACACCTGTTTTTCGTCCTGACAAATTTTAACGAACTGCTGATTTTCATGTTAAAATATAGACTAGCTAACTTATGACTAGATGGAGAAAGACTTTAAAAATGAAAGTTTCGAACGAGAGTCGAGGAGAGTTGTTTCTTCCATTATTTCGGAAGTCCTATATAGACACATCTTCTTACTATGTTACCAGGTAGACCACCGTTACAACGATTTAAAAAGTTGTTAATTTGATACTGTTAGTTTTATGTGAAGCCACGCTTGCTCCTTACTGAGCAAGTTTCCTTACGGGTCCGTGCAATAGATTTAGAAAGAGAAAAATACGGACGGAAAGGAACAATCATACGTTTCTAATTTCGTTTACGTCTGTTCCGTTACCGTTTTATTGTAGAGCGGGCCTTACTGTGATGAATGTCCTGTAGTTCAGTTTCGTGTGCATTTGGGTTGTTTTATTTTATATATATATATATATATATATATATATATATATATATATATATATATATATATATATATATATATACACTTGCAGAAAGACAAAGCTTTTTTATTTCGCTTACAATTGCGGTAAGACCCTTTCATCTTGCCCAATTGCGAAAAATCCTACGAATTGCGATAAGTGTGTCACCACTCAAAGCGATTTAAACGGCAAAATATCGACATTTGAACGGATTTGGCAGCGTTTCTACTAAGGGAGTTATCAATCTTTTTATAATTCACACTTAATTTTTAACCCCTTTCATAAACAGTATACTCAAAAAAGGTTTAAGTCAAAAGTTTTGTATAAAAATTATAATAATAATACAAAATTCATATGGATCCCAAGTTTTGCCTACAGTGGGAGGTATGCATTTTTTTCGTCATCCAACCCTTGTTTTTTCAACCACTTGCAATATTGGCTCGTCTCATCAACAATTGTGTTAGACAAAAGTTTTATATAAAAATTATAAGTTTTGCAAAAAACCCAAACGGATTTGATTGTTTTCCTACTAAAGGAGCCAAGATTTTTTTTAATAGTTTGCCCCTAATTTTAACACCTTTCATAAACAGTTCGTATAATCAAAAAAATGTTTTGGAAAAAACGTTTTAGAGAAATATTATTAAAATAACACAAATTTGCATGGATCCGAAGACGTGCATACAATAAGAGATAAAATTTTATTTTGTCCTCAAATGTGTTTTTTAACCTCATCAAGCTATGTTTGGTCGTATAAAATAATTGCTAAGACCAAATCTCATCGCATTACTTGTACAAATTTAACTACATTCAAACGGATGTGATATTTCTCATTTTATGGGAGTTATAGCGTATTTCTGTTTTTCGACAAAACCTTCCACATTTCTACCCCTTTGGTTAGATATTGCCCAATAACGAACTCGACTGATACTTTCCACGTATTATGTATCAGTTTAGAAGTTATTGGCAAAAAATTGCGGAAGTTATCGTGTTCAAAAAATGTGAAATATATATATATATATATATATATATATATATATATATATATATATATATATATATAAACTTTTAAGTTGACGGTGGATTTCAGGTCTATGGATCATGAAAGGATTAACTGTAATATAAAAATTTATAGTAATTCGCACCATGGGTATGGCTACAATAGGTAGTATTTCTTGAAATATATGTATACTACTATAAAATGGTTCAAGGCAAAAAATCTGTACATTCGTTGAAAAGTTGAAAAAGCTATTGCAAGTGGCTATTTACATTATGGAGAACTCAAAATCATATTTAAAAATTTGTTGTCTGTTTGTCTATGTTTGAGCATCAATGGAAAACTACTGAACGGATTTCGATGAAACTTTTTTTATTGGAAAGCTCTTTCGCTAACTTAGCAACTAGGCTATGTCTAAATAAACCATCTATCACTAAAGGGGTGAAAAAGGGGTAAATATGGTTTTAAGATAATTAATTTATTCTGCCAAACTAATCAAGCATAGGAAAATATATTAAGTAAAAATAATAAACATATCAAGAATGTCAACCAAAATTTTTATATTTTTCGAAGTTCAACCCCTAATGGGGTGAAAAGGAGGTAAGTATGTGTTAAAAACAAATAATTTAATCTACGAATTAAATTAAGTGTTTCGAATGATTTTGGGTGTAACAATAATATTCATATTACAGCTAACCACATCTATTTTTAATTTTTGGGAATTTCATCCCCTAAGGGGTTCTAAAAAATAATATTTAAATCTCTAATTTTTATTAAGCGCAATGAATAAATTTGGCCACTAATAATAAACACATGGAAAAGAACAACAAAGATTTATATATATTTTTTTCGAAGTACAACCTCTAAGGGGTGAAAAGGGGGTAAGTATGTTTGTAATACAAATAATTATATCTCCGAATTAAATTGTTTTGAATTATTTTGGGTGACAATGATGTACACAATTAAACAAAATACAAATTTTCTTATTTTTTCCAAATTTCATTTCCAAAGGGGTAAGAAAAGGGTAAGTATGTTCTAAATATTAATAATTATATATCTGAATTTTATTAATCTCAATGAATGAACATGGGTAAAAAATAATAAGCATATGAAACGAACAACATAATTTTTTATTTATTTATTTCTAAGTTCAACCCCTAAGAGCCGATAGGGGGTAAGTATTTTTAAAAAGAAATAATTATATCTCCGAATTAAATTAAGCGTTTTGAATGATTTCGGGCAACAATAATGTACATATTAAACCTAAAAGCAAAATTTTTTTATTTTCGCCAATTTGATCCCCTAAGGGGTGGGAAAGGGGTAATTATGTTCAAAATAATAATAGTTATATCTCTGAATTTTATTAAGCTCAACGACATATGGAAACGAACAAAATCAATTTTTATTTTTTTCCTAGGTTCAACCCCTTAGGGTCGATAAGAGACTAAGTATGTTTTAAAAACAAATAATTATATCTCCGAATTAAAATAAGCATTTTGAATGATTTCGGGCAACAATAATGTACATATTTAAGCTAACGGCAACAATTTTTATTTTTGGGTATTTCGTCCCCTAAGGGGTAATAAAGGGGTAGGTATGTTCTAAATAATAATAATTATATCTCTGATTTTTATTATGTGCAATGAATAAATTTTGGTACCAATAATTTACATATGGAAACGAACAACAAAAAAATTTATTTTTTGAAGTTGAACCCCTAAGAGGTGAAAAGGGTGGAAGTACATTTTAAAAACAAATAATTCTATCTCCGAATTAAATGAAGTGTTTTGAATTATTTATGGAAACAACGAAGTATACATTAAAACTAACAACAACAAATTTTATCTTTGCTGAATTTAGATTCCTAAGGGGTGAGAAAGTGGTAAGTATTTTCTAAAACTTACTTATTATATCTCTGAATTGTATGTAGTGCAATGAAAGAATTTTGGTACCAATAATAAACATATGGATACGAATAACATCCATTTTAATTTTTGTGTTGAATTATTTTGGATAAGAGTGATGTGGAAATAAAATTAACAACATTAATTTTTTTGCAAGTTTCAGCCTCTAAGGGGTGAGAAAAGGGTAAGTAAGTTCTTATTATTAATATAATGTCTTAAATTTTTATAAAATGCAATGAATCAATTTGAGTTACAATAATAAACATATGGAAATGAACAACAATTTTTATGTTTTGCGAAATTCAACCCCTAAGTAGTGATAAAAGGTTAAGTATAATTTAAAGACATATGATTCAATCTTCGAATTAAATTATGCTTTTTGTATAATTTTGGGTGAAAATATTACACATATTATAAGTTATATAAACATTTGTTCCCTTTTTTTAAATTTTTTTTTTAAATATTTTTAAATAGTGATTATTATTTAGAAGTGAATTAAGCGTAATAAATGAATTTTGGTACCAATTAAAAAACTTAACAAAACCTAACATGCTCAATTTTTATATTAGCATTATTTAACCCCTTAGGGGTAAAAATGGGTATGTAGTTTTTGAAAACAAATGATTTTAAAACGAATTGAATTAAGATTTTTGGATGATTTTCGGTAATAATATACACGCACGTGAAACTAACAAGATTTTTTAAACTAAGTATTTCAAATGATTTTAGGTAACATTAACAAACATACAAAAACAAACTACAGTATGTTTTTTTTTGCATATTTCAACCCCTAAGTCGTGAAAAGGAAAATATGTATTTAAAAACCTGTTGTATCTCCGGAATAAAATAAAAGTTTTGAATGATTTTGTTAATCTTAGTAAACATATAAACATACAAATTTATATATATAATGCAAAATTGAACCTCTAAATTGTAAATAACGGCTTAGTATATATCTAGAAATTTAATTTGGTTACCAGTATTAACAATTGGAAATCTTACAACTGTTATTTATATTTAGCCTAATTCACCCCTTAGGGTGAATGAGGGGCGTGTATGTTTAAAAGTTTTATTATTTCAGAATTCATATAAGTCGAATAAAAGTTTTGTAGTACGAATAATGACCATACTAAAACTTCCAAAAACAATTGCATTTCGAGAAATTTAACCTCTCAGGGGTAAAAAAGTGGGAATGAATGCTTTAAGTAGTATAATTATTTCTGCGAACTTAATCATGTGTAATTAATGATTTTTGGTACAAAAATTAACATACAAAAATTTTTAACGCCATCTTTGTTTTAATTTCGTGCAGTTTTAACCCTAAAGAATGTAAAATGGAAGAGTACATTAAAAAAATTATAATATTTTTTTCCGAAATTTTTATATCTTAATACATGTTTTTGGCTATTAATAATAAACATACGAAAACTTCCACGCACAAATAATGTGTTTTGGAAATTCAAACACTAACGGGCAAATAGGAGCAAGATTATTTATAAGAATATTATTTTATTTTTAAACTTTTAATTAAGCATAGAGAATAATTCTTGTTGTCAATAAAAAACAAACAAACTCTTATATCAAACATAAATCGTTTGTGAAACTTTATCTCAAAGGTTGAATAAGGATTGTTTGTTTTAAATATTAATATAGATAACATCTCCTAATGTAATTAAACATTATGATATTTGTTTGTAGCTGAAATAAAATACAAAACTAACAACAAAAATATTTATTTTTTTTTAGTTTATGTTTTATTTAAAAAATGTATCTGAAACTACTAAAATAAAATTTCGATTTATGATAAAAATACAAATTAAAAATTTTTTCAGTTTATTTTGAAATTCCACCCCTAAGGCCCGTTCCACAATGACACGGAAACGGAGACGGAACACGGAAACGAAGACGGATTTCACGGAACAGAGCTTCTACAATAGCACGCAAACGGAGACGGACCCGTACGGATCTGCTCAGCAGTGCTGAAGTCTTCCGTTTACGTTACTCCGTTAGACCAATAGGAGCACGTTATTTATTCACTGCAGTTGTCAAGCTACAGTTGCGCGTTCATGTTAATTAAGATATTAGTTTTTACTAATGTTGGTTTCCGTATTTTCGACTACTTTTTTTTTTTTGCGTGAACAACAAAACAAGATTTGTTTTGAAATTTGAATTGTGCACGTGGGTTTCGTCATGACGAATTTTGATGAACTTTTAATTTTCATGGTTAAAGATATACCTGCAATATATGACAATACGTACAAGGACTACTTTACCACCGCCACAACACACAAAAAAAAATTAAAATAACAAATCGACTTACTACATTATCAAGTTAACAACCATACATTTCTATTAAACAGGTAGTTCACTTGATACTCGTAGTTTTCAGTTACGTCACGCTTGCTCTTTCTTATTGGCCAAGATTTCTTACGGGTCCGTGTATTGTAGAACGAGAAAAATACGGACGGAACGGTTCAATACTCCGTTTTCGTCTCCGTTTCCGTCTGTTCCGTTTCCGTGTCATTGTGGAACAGGCCTAAAGAACGTTAGGCCTAAGGTTTTTTTTTTTAAAAATAGGCATAATTCATAATCTTCTGGATCCATGAATAAACATAAGAATGAAAACAAGCACATTGAATAACAATTTTTTATTAAATTTCTGATTTCGTCTTTTAAGAATGTAAAAAATGAAAAAGTTATTTTTTTCATAAAAATTTATTTTTCTACAGCAAAGAATGCTGGATGTAGGCTTTTTAAAGGTATGATTTTATCAATACTCCAGAAAATGCGCGAACGAAGTCGCGGGTTATTAGCTAGTCTAAAATAAATATATTATTTGGTTGCTGCTGACAGTCACATATTAGGCAAGCGTAACACATCTCAAACACTGTAAGTTCAGAGCCTTGCGTGTTGAGGCGAAGGAATATAGGCCTAGATTTCTAAAAGCAAATAAATTATAATTGTTTTAAATTCATATGAAACTGATTTGCGCACGCCATCTCTCGTGTACAGTTAACACTATTTGCGAGGACGTCATCTTCAGCTGCCATCTAGCGACGGGTTAATGAGTCAACTGCACGCCTTCAGCGGATACTTTTCCGAATGGATAGTTTTCCGGATTATTAAAGAGATGTGCACCAGCGGCGAAAACCGGAATGGTAACCATTCAGGCTGCGGGCACTTTTCCGGAATTTTTAAAGTAAGTGCATTGCCAGTTAAACCCGGAATGGTAACCATTCACACTGCGGGCACTTTTCAGTATTTTTAAATTAAGTGCATCGGCAAGGAAAACCGGAATGGTAACCTTTCAGGATTTTAGGAGCTACTTTTATATTTGCGCGCACAAGACTGGAATGGTTACCATTCCGGCAGCGGATACTTTTCCGTACATCGCAGAACGAACACGGAAAACTATCCAATCCGGAATGGTAACCATTCAGCTGCGGACACTTTTCCGGATTTTTTCTAGCAGCACATTTGCAATAAAAGCCGGAATGGTAACCATTCATACAGTGGATACTTTTCAGGATTTTCAGTTATACGATGTTTGCCAGTAAATCCTGAATGGTAACCATTCCGGATTTCTCTGGGCACATGAGGATGTATATTTTCCGGAATGGTAACCATTCCGATTGGATACTTTTCAGCCCCCCCACTACGTTTTAAGGCTTTTATTTTAAAAAACGTTCATTGTTTACCTTTGCAAACGTAAGAAAATAACTTCATCGCACCATAGATATGGATAGTATCAGGAAGACTGTGCACTTCGCTAGTAGCATCTATGGCCAGCACCAAGCGAGACTAGTGGCGCTAACTAGCAATGATTATGAAAATGGTGCAAGCGCTTTACCAAGGCACGGATCTCATATTTTGTGCTTTCATTAATCTTTGAACTGAATATACCAATTTGTTATTGTTTTCTTACCATCGGATTGTTTTGTATTTTACGTTTCTCAAGTTAAAATTTTATTGAAAATTGTTCTGTTGCATAAAGTTGTTTAAAATGAAACAAACAAGCAAAAACTTCTGATTTTCTATTTACAATAGCCTAATTTTTTTAATTTTTAATTTAGGCTTGGTGACTTTTCCCCCCCTCCAAGAAAGGACTTCAAACATTTTGTAATGCCACTGTTTCTCATGTCAGCTTTACTTGATTATGGACTGTATTTTACATTTCTGGTGATTTTATTATATGTATAATTAATGATGAATTCATATCTTTCATTAATAAAATGCAATTATTTACACATTATGTATTTAAGTTTAATCCGACATAATGCGGGTATGATAGATTGAATTTATATAGTTTAAAACTAATTTATGTTATTTGTAATAATTGTTACTTAATGGGAAAATATTTTCCCTGGAGTATCGAAAGTATCGAAGTATCGATTGTATCGAACTGAAAAAACAATACAGAATCGAGTATCAAAAGTGTGGTATCGTCCCACCTCTAACGCAGATCAATAATATTTAAAGTAGATTTGAAAATTCAATGTAGAACTGAGTGAAAAACTACAGATTACTGTAATGACATATAAGCCCAACCTGCAGCAGTTTTGTCAAAGGATGGAACCACTAGTTTCAAACTTTCTAGTTTTGATATTGCTTAAGCCACATGTTGCATAATTTTTCTTGAGTGATTGGTCATAATGGTCATTATTCAGCTTTCTTTTTATATTAATATATGTATGCTGAACCTTCCTAACCATCTCGTTCTGGAAGTCGCAAGATTTGAGAATACTCAAGAATGGAGGAATGCGCTGCATTTTTCATAACAAAAGCATTTAGGTGACTGTTCATTTGTGTGTTTACACTCCATTTAATCACCTTGACATAGCAGTTCAAAATGAACAAGTGTTAGCTTATTTTTGTCTCTCTCTTTAGAGAAGAAAATGTGTGCAAGTGGAAGGGAAAAATGGATTGACAATGACATGGTAATTACAAGACATGTAGTTGTTTCACAAAAAATGTTAACTAAAAAAGTATAAATGCTTCACAATAGCAAGGAAAGTGATTAAAATCTGCACTGATTTTAAAGAAATTTGACTATCATAAAAATTCTAATAGTCTTTAGCCTATGAAAAACATTAGTGTAAGACTTTGTGCGGTGTTACATGTACATGCCATGTGTACAACTATAGAATGCATTCAAAATTTTAGATGAAATATATATATATATATATTAAAAAGTGTACTGATCCTTAAATTGGTGCACAAATATGGCTGTTACTACAAGTTAGTTCTCATTAAAACTTCTCTTACAAAAAATGTTTTACAGTGCTCATTGTTGCATTTGATCAAACAAGATAATTTATTTTTATTTTCCCCATTATTTAATTATTCTTTGTAGCAATGGCTTGTTAAAACAGTAGAGAATCAAACGTGATATACCGTAAACCAGCTTGTGCTTCCATCCATGTGGCAAGTAGCTCCAAGTACCAGGCGTGGGGGATGCCTTAAGAGCCCAGAGTGGACCATGCTTTTGTTTGTTAAGGAGACTTTAATACAAAAGGGGGATTTTTCAAGTCTTGTTCCCACACGTCACGTCACACCTTGAGAGGGAAAGGGAAATCCATGCGGTGAGCCCCATTAGCAACAACCGTGCGAACTAAATGCATCCTGAACACACCTTTGATGCATGTCAAACTTATAAAAAAATGTTTATTGAGTCTTTTCAGTGTCAAATCTCCATGAACACTGCATTGGAACAGCAGACTGCTGGACTGGCCCTTTCAAATATTTTGATGTTCACAAAAAAAAAAATCCATTCAAAAAATATAAGTTATGTAAAATTCTTTCATTTAATTTTTTTTTCATAACTGTACACTTTTAAAAGATATAAATATGTTGTTGATATACTTGTGAAATCTTCGCTAAATAAAAGGTAAACTCTCCAAGAATTTTCCTTTTATTTGGCGAAGATTTCACATTTCTATCTATTTTGTTTCGTTGCTTTCCCCCTGACTGGTCGAAAGTGCACCATGACTTTATGGACACACAGTGTTAAACCCTATTCTCTTTTCAGTCATCACTCTTTTGCAAGCTAAATGTTATTTTTATTTTCAATTTGTTTAAAATTACACTTTGATATCACTTCTTGGAATTGTCTTTTGCATGTATTTTGAAAATTGAACTGTGTCATCTCCATATAAAAAGTTTTTTGAAGAAATTTTTTTTTCTTCAGAAATACAATTGTTACAAGTTGAAATAAAGGAGTGCTGCAGAGACAACAAAAGTAAAAACAAATAATGTTTATATTTGCTTACAAAAATGTGCTGCATTATAGTAAATTATAAAATACAGTAGAATTAACTATGAAGTTTTATTGTTTCATTTGTTGAACATTACAAATAGTTGCAGGGTAAATGATACATATAATGACATCAGTCTGATAATGTTTCTCACATCTTGTACTTTGTTATAAAAAAATTCTTACTTGTACAGTATTCTTGCTTGTATTCCATTTTCAAAGAAATCTTCACATACAAATAAAACTATTTAGCAAGCAGTTATTAAGTGCAAAATATAGAATATAGAGTACATTATCTACATACGAAGCTCTAAAACTCGCCTGCATTCCTTTAACTGGAAAACAGAACTCTTAGTTTATGAATTGCTTGTCTAAGAAGCTAAACATTATTTAATTTTTTCATATATACACTCAAATATAATGCTTCACTTATATGTATAGCATATAATAAATATAGTTACACTTATTAAAATTTTTTATGTAAAACACAGTCACGTATGCTCCCAACGTGGTATATTTAGTTTTAAATACTTTGGGCTAGGATATCCTTCCTCTGCTGTAGAAATGTGGAAAATTATTTGTTTTTGTTTTTTTTTTCTCTTGTTATAATGCACATTAGGACACATTTTCAATACAACTTTTGTAATAACTTTATAATTGCATGTTAAATTCACCACACAATGTTTGTCACTTCAATAAGCTGATTCAGATTCGAAATGAGGCTCAAATATTGTACTATACTAATTAAAATATTAATTATTTATTGACATTGAGTGTATATAGTTAATCTCAAAGTTTTCCTGGCACCATCACAGAGCACTGCACATTCAAAATATTTAATGCAAAAATATGATTACACCATATTAAAACACACAAAGCATGCTTACCAATCCTATGAATTAGAAATCTATAAGACCAAATTTATTTTTAAGTTAACTTTTGATATTACATTACATTTAAAAAATTATCTTCACAAAAATGTTAATTTTTTGTGGGGTAAAATGAAGTGCCTTCAGGTGGAGCTCAATTAACAGCAAATTATTAATGAGTGTGCTGCACAAAAAAACAGTCAAGCAACAAATAAATTTAAATTTCAAGTAGATTTAAGTAAAAGCAGATATAACAAAGTAGGAGAAAATAGATTGTTTTATCATGTAGCAGTTATAGTGACATTCTTGTGTATATGTATTACTGCTTTCACTATTATGATGTATAAACCCTTTACTTGCTCGAGCATGCTAAAAATCCTTAGGAACTATGTCTAAGCTGTTTAACAAAGCCTGGCCATATCAAATATCATTGATCCCAGTTGATTTGTAAAAATATATGGAATCACTGAATAGGTACTATTAGTAGGGCCTATTTTTAATTTTTTTTTTTTTTATGAAGTGCATCACATTGAAAGGTTGAAGAAAATTTTTGCAATTCTACTTCGAAAGCTGAATTATCTGAGGAAAATGAAGACTGACTAAGCATCAAAATCAACAATTGCAAAGAAAAGATATCACAACCCCATACATAAATTTCTATCTACAAATAATTATACATATTTATAGTTAACAAAAAGTCATAAATAATATTCATACTATGTGTCCTTTTTTACATAAAAAATGCACAACGCAATGAGTATTGTCTAAACAATTACAATTAATTAAGAAAATAAATGCTCAAGCACAAGAGATGACTTCTTACAAGGTTCATAGAAAACTTGAGGCTTCTTGCATACTTAAAACACGCACACTCTCATATTGTTTTTATTTCACATAAATTCAAGTCTTCTTTTAGAGTTTGTTATGTACAGTTGTAAAATTCGACATGCTCAGAGGAAACATAATTTACGAGTGGTTAAATTTTCTCCCAACTGTTTGAGTTCTCGAGTCCTGTATTGTACTGAAGGCCCCTCCCGTTATGACCTCACGCAACTAAGGTAACACCAGAAAAATAACTTCACTAATAAAATTAATACGTACACCACTACCCATGGCCACCTCAGCTTGCTGTTTTCAAGAAAATGAATTAAATAACACAGTAAAAGTGCTGCTCTGCTAACAAATGCTACTGGTGTGAAACCTCATTCAAACAGCCTTGCAACCAGAGATTATAGGTTCTAGTTTATAATCATTCCATAAATTTTTCAAGCAGTGGTACAAATAATATTCCACATTAAAAGTGAAAGGAATTTTTTATGCAATAAAATTATTTCATTCATATCCACATGTTTTGTAACACATCCCTTCAAAATTTTACATTTAAAAATAATTTTCCAATAAGTTGTTAAAATTTATTAATGTGGCAGTTAAGTTGTACATTAATGCTGTAATTTGGCTTCAATTAAATATATTTGTTGAACAATAAACATTGAGGTTTCACTAATTTTTTATGCCACGATTTGTTTATGGTATGAGGAGAAATAAACAAATGCACAGTGACCATGAGATGATAATGAATATCGCACCAAAGATGGAAATATTTACAAAATAAAAGACGCCGATGCGGATGATGCAGGATGCATAGCTCTGTCCATGTTGGCGTGACGCAAGGGTCTGGTTTTGCGCACTGGCAACCGCCTCGACGGCCGGCAGGGCGACTTGTTGCGTGAAGGAGGGGCCTGGTAGTCAGTAGCATTTCTTAGTGCACGCGCACTTGCGCACAATGTCCACGTCCTTGGTGTAGCGCGTACCGTCGTTGCAGATGAGCCGCACTTTGCGACGCTTGGTCTTCCGCGCACGACAGCAGTTGGCGCCACACGTCCCCTCGCACTTGGCCATCTTGACAGGCTTGCGCGAGCGGCAGCCGTTCTCTGCGTAGTACTCGCGAGTCTGCTCCTTGCGACAGGTGGGCGCTGCTGGCAACAGGACAACTCGCTGTAAACAGCACTTAGACTGCTTTCTATTCAACATCTTTGTATTAAAAAAAAAAATATTTAAATGACAATTTAAACATTTCTTACATTCCGGATCCTAAAGTATAATCAAGCATAGCATGCAGAAATAGTGTTAAAAATGGTAAATTCTCTCAAATAACTTTTAATACTAAGTCCTTCCTTAAAAATTATAAAGGGATTAAATACTAATGAATTTTAACTAAGTTAACTACTGTGAAGTTTAGTTGAATACAGTATTAAAGAAAACTATAGAATCTTATATCCATATTACAGTAATGAAATTTATGTCACATACATTATTTATAAGTATGTATATATTAATTGACTAAAATATATTTGCAGTTATCTGTCCACTCACTACCATGTTACTTACTTATGGTGACATTTATTCAAGGAAGTTATAACTTTCCTGCTTCAAGGACTTCTGAGATGACCAAAAATTTTGGTTTTTTCTACTAGTAATATGTTGAGGCTAGTCTACTAACCACCTGGTAGTCTGGGCTAGCAACCCTGCTACTGCCTGACATTCTACTAAATTAGCATCACACAAGGTTTTACCACATGCTTGTTTTACAGTCTTCTGTCACTTACATTCAGGAAGTGAATAGCTATTTGCTGCCAAGTGCACCCCTCTTTCACACTTTGATCTGAGTTTGAAGTAAAGTTTGGTAGAATCCCTTGATGTGACTTCTCTAGCTGTGCTCATCCTCTAGCGAGTGCCAAACTCCTCCCGACCTCTACCTGTGAAAGGCTGCCGTAAACTTTAGAGCACTCTGTACATTTACCTATCTTCATTGTAGGAGAGCAAGTGGCGTTTGAAACTTCCCTACCAGTGTGTTACCCTTCAGCTGTAGACTATGTTGAGGAGGAGCAACTCTAGCAAAGACTTAGCTCAGCTTCTGCATCTGGGACACCCTTCCAAACTTATGATCTGTACTACAAATGTCCATGATGTTTGAATTAATTACACTATTGGCTTAGCACATCTAGGTTTTTATCTTTTCCTTCCTGTTTTGTTTTCAAAAGAAATGCACAGAACTGCAGTCAAGAATGGGTGCCATTCCAGGAATAAATATACATATCCCCAGTATGTCATAGAGAAACCATAAGAATGAGCTAGAAATATGAATACACAAGCTCACAGAAAAAATCAGCCAAAATCGGCAGACATAATGACAGCACAGAGAATTCTATGGAAGGAACTAGCCGAAAGAGCTATCACGGCACAGAAAACACGCAGTGGGCTAACGACGACGAGACAGTTGTAACAAGAACGGAAAATATAGACAAACAATAACCTTGGACAACACAGCGACAAACAGACAAACCCAACGATGATACAAAAACAGATAAACTCAACAACAGTGATGCACAGACGAGCCCAGCGATGAAATCAAACAGATATTCTGGACAATACGATGACAATGGCTCAGACAAACAAAGTAGGCTTCCTAAGACAAAACAGTTGCGATGTTTCGGGAACTGACATCTATTCCCATCATACAGTACAGACATACTGGACACTGGAAAAACAAGCTTGTTTCTTTGTGTGGTGTGTATTCATCCTACTTGTCCATTCTTGAGGTCTCTATGACATACAGTGCAAACCAGAAATGACTTATGTCCTAAAAATGTTCTAAATCTCTTTCCAATTGCAGGAATCCTTCAAAAAACACGTCCCCAGTGGTCCTGTTGGCTCTAGACCACAGTCGGCAGGGCAGCTGACGCAGTCAGAGCCTGACCCGGCCCAACACGGTCTTGCCTGCCTCAGGACCTGAGGCGGAGAGCGAGTGGTCCACCTGCACTCCGTTATACCGACTCCCCGGTCGGTGGGACCAGCCTGAGTACCATGTGTGGTTCCTAGTGAGCACTAGCTGTGAGCACAGCCCTTAATGTCTGCATACTATGACAACAGGAATTGGCCCATCTCGCTGAGATTCTTGAACAGATCATAAATGTTGCGAGTGCAGATGTCCAATTTTTATTGAGCTTGGCTGTCATTTTGAAATATACAACCCTACAGCAAAAATGGAGGGTAGTACCTATTACCCTTGCACTAGCCAAGCACTTGAGTTACTGGTAATTAAATGTTTCTGTTAAGGTATTCATTTGTGTAATCATTCATTCATTCTTATAATTTATTAAAAGATTTTTAACCTCTGAATTTACAAACTATATATGTGAGATCCTTTAATGATATAAATTTTTTCTTACTGTCCTGGAACTTTGTTAGTTAAGCTGACTTTTTAGATTGAATATAGTTAGTGTTTGTAAACCCACAACTGGTTTTTTGTAGGCCTGATGTGAAACTGTGAAATATGTTCAAATTTGTTATACCGTCTACTTAATATTCTAATTAATGAACAATAATTTTCATATTAAAGTTTTTTTTCCCAATGCTTAACATTAGATTGTTTGTACTCATTATGTTAATTCCTATAATTGTAACAATAATATTTGTACCTGATAAAAGTATTGTTATAGAGGACTAAACAATTAGATTAAATGACTATCTCAGGAACTACTTTTGTACTATACATCACAAAAAAATTCTACATGCAAAAATATTAAACTGAAATTGTAAAAAATTGTGTATAAACAAAGATGGCATTAAATGTATCACCTTATGAGTGATAGGTCCTTGCCATCTTCAGTCCATCACTCCCCATACACCATATTAAAGTAAGAGATCTAGATTTATAAATATGGCTCATGGTGAATATTGCCAAACTTTGATCAAATAAGATATTGATAAGTGTCGTAATAAGAACAATTTTGGCACAATTGGCGGGAACAAAGACACTGAAACGTTTTTTGTTTCGTTGGCCGTTGGTACTATAAATGAAGAAAAATCTAGACTTGTGACTTTTTAGTTCCTCCAACAGGCAAATATTCCAGATTCTACACTTGTTTCTGATAAAATTTCCAATTGCAGCTGCTGACGAGCTATCTTTGTGAACAGCTACTGCCAGTGCCTTCATGAGCCAACGCTAGATGCAGGAGACGTGCGTAAAGTGAAGGTGGCAGCGGCGAGCGGTATGGAGTGCAGGCAGACTGACCTTGGTCGCAGTATCGTCCGCCCCAGCCCGGCCGACACCGACATGCATACTGCCCGGGCCTGCGCGGCACACACTTACTGCCACGCCGGCACTGGTGGTGGGCGCAAGGGTCTTCCTCCTCCTCCATGACCTCCCCCAGCCCCTCCTCCTCCATCACCACCTCCCGCAACTCCCCCTCGCCCTCATCCTGCAGCAGCGCGCAGCCGGGCGTCACCTTCTGCTGGCGGCCCGCGTTCGTGAAGTCCACGGGCTTGTGGTTGATCCACACCTCCTTCATGCAACCTGCGCACAGAGCCCCACCTCCTTGGCCTCACCTCCAGCCCAGCATGCAAACAAGCTTACAAAATACTTCATTACCAATGGCTTACCAAGTATCACCTTTTGAGCTTGTAGCCCGGTTTAAGTTTCTTTTATTTGTTTAGATTAGGCACTAAATAAAATTATGATTTTTGGTTCTTATAAACACTTATCATATCAGCATGCTAGGTTTGAACTGGCTTGCAGTTTTTTTTTTTTATTTATCCTCTCACTTTTTTAAGTTTTCAGAGGTAACATTATTATTTTATTTTCTGGAAAGTCCAAAGCAGGTTTCTTGCCTTTTTTTTTGTGTGTGTTTTTAGTGAAAAATATTTCAGATGTTGCAGTAAGGAAATGCAATTTTGGACCATGGAAATGGGCTTCAAATTAGTTTTTGTGATGTGCAAGTGATTCTGAAAATTGTCTTCCAGCATTGATCTCAGGATTATTACTTAACTGCTGGCAATAAGGCTGTGTGCCGGTTCACTTTCTTTAAATGTTCTGGTGAACGGACAAGTTGCAGCAAAAGCCTGAGACAGCTGACTTCATGTCAAGAAAGAATAAAGTATGAAAAAGCCAAAGTGAATGATATCTTAGAAACCGTCATCATGATGAGGTCTCAAGTTACTTAGTATGTCATGACATCACAAGTCTTACAAAGTGAGGTAAAGGTTTAGTGATGAACACGCCACACAACTGGAGGGTACTGGGACGGACCGTTGAAGCTGGTGAGGTTGCGCAGGTGCCACTGCGCGAAGGCCTCCTCGCCGGGCTCGGGCGGGATGCCCCCGATGAAGAGCGGGCTGGTGAGGCGCAGGTACTCGTGCTGGCCCTCGTTGATGATGGAGCGCGCCAGGCCGCGGTCCACGCGCAGGGTGAAGTTCTTCCTGACGGCCAGCAGCTCCGCCACGTGGTACTGCCCGTCCGACACCATCTCGAAACTGTCGCGCGCACAACACGTCCTGCTACTCACGTGCATTCTCAAGTCTTACTTTATCAAACTAACATCATCATTCTTCTCTTGCCTTAGAGATGAATATTTTACTTGAGTAGTGATTTGTTTCATTTATTCAAACTTTTAAAATGACAGGATTAGATAATAGTTTTGCTAACGTTCTAAAACTGCTTAATTATAAAATCATTTTATGTTCTAAATTTTTATTAAAATTTCAATTGTTCTTTAACACCTTGTTGACAGTGAGGTCATTAGCAACAATAGCTCGCAACTTCACTGAACAGGGATGTTGGGCAAGGAATGGGGCAGCACCTGTTGTAAGGAATAATCAATCCTAGCAGTTGCCTGCAGCGATTTGAGGAAACTGTGAGAAACTAAAATTAGAGTGGTGTTCAAACTCAGCTCCTCTTTAGTGTGAGTCTGTGCCACCTCACACCATTTCATGTTTGAAGTCGCTGGATAAAAGTGTCTGATTTTGAAATAGAGAGGACTACTGTAATTTATAAGCTATACTATTCCAAGAACTTTGCCTCCAAGAACTATCCAAGGTTATGCTCATTGCTCTGGCAGGGTTTAAATGTTTATATAAACCTACCAGTATTATAAGTTTTGGCTAAACATTTAAAGAATCCAAGATGGTACTGTTCCATTGCCTTCTCATGGAGGCCGGCAGCTTTGCAACTTCGTCCACTTTCTGTGAACTACAAGTACAGCCTCACGCTACTTGTCAGTGTATGGACCTGTTACTCCAAAACTACTCAAAGCGTGGTAACAACTCACTCCAGACACTGCCTACACACCGAGGTGCCTACCAGGCACTTCATCAGAGGCACAGCATCATTAATGCATGACTGTGCAATAAATCTGGCCTTAACTGACCCAGTTTCATCTCTATTTCCTTGTTCCACCACTAGCATTATTCTCTGCTTTCTCTGCATTATGCCTATGTCAACTCTTTACGGGCGTTGAGCCAGACCACATTTAAGGACTATTGTGCTGGTAGATCATCCTGCTATAATATTATCCTCTGGAGGAAGGTTAAATATGATTTGCCTTATATGGACTACAGTGTCTCACATGCTTGTAGCACCTGGTCATAGGATGGTTAGTATCACCTGCTAAGGCTAGATCTCTGCAGATTGACCTGCTGTTGTCAGATGTGGGCTAGCCCATTGCCATTGGCTGCTCAGAGACAAGCACCGTATGCAAGTGAAGGTCAACATTATCATTTTCTCTCACTCCCACATGTGTAGTTTTAGTTTTATTGGGCCCATTTTCATATTTTGCAAATGTCATCATAGCCAAGCCACTGCAAAATAGGTATGATGGCTATGATGGGTTATCATGATATTATTTTAAACTTAAAGGCTTTAATCCTATCTGTGCATAACTGAGTGGCAAAAAAAAAAAACCTTTACTTATTAACTACACATGTAAATGTTTTATAAAAAATTAACACTAAGCTAAGGCATACCTACTGTGACAAAAGAAGAAATATCCCTTTCTCCTTCTCCTATATGTATGGATGGTGTGTCACAGTGTAAAACTGTTCTATGGATTCAACTTTGATCCATATTTCCCCATTCAGAAATCAAACAAAGAGTCACCTGTAATGCAACGGTGCTTAAAATAGGCACAAAAGTGCATTATACTTGATTTATGCTATTATTTAGTATTCTGTGTAATTTAGAAATTACAAACTACATTAAAAAATTTAATAATTGAGGCTAAGTCAAGCCACTGGCTTATTTTTGCCTATTGTTTATTGATGTTGTGTTAATTTTGATGTATTTTAGTTTCCCTTGATTTATAAAAAAAAAACATTTTGATTGGCAATTTTAATTTAATTTATTTTACCATTAGTATTTTATCTCACCTCTTTTCTTGCACCTTTTGTTTACCTAGGGTTGGCTACAGCACCAGCAGGTGCTAAAAGATTTATATTCTGCATTTTAACTAGTGTGTACATTTTTACTTTTTATATCAGTTATCATATTATTATATATCATATTATTATTATCTTCTTAGTTTCTTAAGTATCTGTGTGGGGTGCAGATTATTGTTTGATTATTTATTTCACGTGTGAGTGTTTTGATACGAGTGTTCTTTGTGTGATGTGCGACTAGCGCCCGTGCGCAGAGGTGGCCAGCCGGAGAGACCGGAACTGAGAGTCGAGTCCCACGTGTCAGGTGTCAGACTGTACACATCCTGCTGGGCGTGCCTTTTTCCATCCACACCATGTGTCTAATAAAGACTTTGAAGCAGAAAAGCGGTTTATGACTTTACGAGTGAAGGAGAGTTTACAGTACTAGCGCATCGGCTATTCACTGGGTGACGTGCATACTTTTCTCCTGACTACTGGTATGCAGTTGAGTGAGGACCGAGTTGACTTCGCCATGGGTCTACTCGCACGAATGCAAATTAAGGATTGTAAAGCGTGAGGGCGTAAGAAGAATAAGACGAGCCATGCTACGGTTCGTAAGTATGCTCTACGCCATGCTGACAACATTGGACTACAAGTAAGTGGATCATTGTGTAAAAACTATCATGCCCTTCGTGCTGCAGCTCGCGCTTGTGTTTGCCCTTTTGATTTTTTTAATGCATCCTGAGTGATGTCACTGCAACTGTATGTTTTCTACTTGAACCGTAGAACTTAACAGCGTAATGCAAGATGATGTACAAATTACACGACTTTTTGAGAGGTTTTTTTTTTTTTTTTTTTTTCTGGCCAGCATAATAAGAAGTAAATCTCACTCATGTTTACTGGATCAAACATTGACTTTTTGCGTATCTGCGCCCCAGAACATTATTACAAACTTAATGGACTTTATACAGTAAAGTTAATTGTAACTTTAAATTTTGCATAGTTTTATGTTATTAGTCTTTTATTTCTATGTTGGGGCCCCTTTTTTTTTTGATATGGATCACACACATGATCATTTTGCACTTATCTCATTTTGCTAATATTATTTTTAAACTTGATTATATTTTTATCTGTGAATTACTTTTTAATTATCGATGTGCCATGCACATTGCCATGTTCGTATGTTTGTGTGCACGCCTGCACTTGGTAAAATAAATTTTACGAATGTAAACAATTTGTTGCTTTGTAATTTCATTGCATATCTCACTGCTAATTGCATAGCCTTAATTTCTGTTTGTCTGCTATTTACTTTTGCCCACTCCTAGCATTTGGTCGGAGACACATTTAATTATGGAGAAACGGCCTAGTCGGGAAGCGGGGACGTGGGTAGCTAACTGTGTGGAATGGTAGCTGGAATTTATTTACCCTCATAATGAAGTTTTCTTTTATCATTCAAGATTACAGCACTTAATGTGCAGTGTTCATTACTTTAAGTATTAATACAATTTCAGTCATTAAATGTATAACATTATGACATTTGTGCTGAAAGTTAATTGCCATGGCACCAAATCACTACACATTTTTCTACATATATATGTGCAGTGCCTGTACACAGCTCACCTGTACATGGTCGACACGGGGTAGTTGCCGAGGTCGTAGCTGACTCTTATACGGCCATTGAACAACTCAACTGCCAGGTGTTCGGACTGCCCGTCGTACAGCAGCACGCCGTTCTCCTGCTCCGTCGAGAACACCATCGTCACATTTGCTTCAGGCTTCGTTCGCAGTGGCTCTAACTCCACAAACGAGTTGTTGTGGACGAAGCTGAGACTGGTCAAGTATTCACAGCGCTTACCTAGGAAAATAAGATCTTATGAACACTAACTGGTTACAAATTATTACTTATTACTTATCAGTTAACATTAAACAGCGCAGTTTTATGTTTATTGCAATAAACTGTACTACAAACATAATTGTAATGATTATGAATTATTATCATCATCTGACAATCCTGAATATCATGCATCTCCCAGAAGCTGAAATATTTATGAGGTTCATTGGATACCAAAGGCAAAGGTGACCATAAGAAAAATTTGTGAAGTTTATTTCCATCACAATGATATGTAAGATTTTGATCCTCTAGATGTATGATTTTGCACTCATGTCTGTCTCAGTTTGTGTTTGTGCACTATTTTAATGAAAATATATATATTAGGGTGCAAGAACTGTATGCTTTTTTAAGTAGTAGTACATATATATGTATTGAGCACCTTTAAATGTTTACAGGATATCTCCTTTAATTTTTATGTTCTTTGTGAAACAGCTTTGTTCTCTGTGGTGTTGAATAACTAATGTCCGCCACCTCGAAGATTCGTTGCTGCGGGTGGCAACTGCACCAGTTACAGATAAACTGAGACACACTGACAGGTAGCGAGCAAATGTGCTGCAGAATTCATCAGATGGTGAATGAGCGCCCACTCTGCAAGTGCAAGTGATGAGAGATTGTTTGCATTTCAGCAGCATGAAGCAGCAGTATGAGATGAACATCGGCACATGGTTGGTATGACAGGCATGACAGGCACCCACGAGGCCTAAATGATTGCAAAAGTGAACAATGGTATCAATTTCTCGTATTGGAGGTGGCCAGGAAAACATAAGAATTAACCAGTCTTGAGGAGGTCTAGATCAGCACCCAGCAAAGTGGAGGCAATTTTGTGTTGCTGAAGGAGACAGCAAGTTGGTAAGAGTGATTGCTGGAACAAACAAGGTTTTTTCAGAGGTGCCTAGAGGCTGGGCACATCACTAGTAACCCCCGAGATGCTGGAGTGTGTCAAGGGGGAAGTTGCTTCCAGCCAAAGTGTGGAGCTTCAGCCTAGCTGGCGAACTGCCAGTGTGAGCAGTTCATAAAGGCACCATTGTATCCAAGTTGAGAATGTGGTTCTTGACACCTCACATCTTGATAAGTGAGTTTATGCTTAGTCAAAACATACTGTGAGTCTATACATTTCAACTGAGTAATCTCTAAGAATGAATTGTGGTATTGGGCATCTTTTTAAGACAGTCTTCGAGTTAAGATTAGTAAAGGGTCCTTGAATTTGTTTGAGGTTGTTCAATATTTGGAATAAATAGTTGTTTTTGGATTATATAAAACAGACAATGGGTTGATTGTTTTCAAAGTTAATTTTAACAATCAGTAATTATTTTAGTATACTCACTTGAGTGAGGGGCAAAAATCTGTATGATTCACAAGAGGAACCATGGAATCTTCTGCCCAAGGGTTTTGGGTGTGGGGTTTACTGACAAGTCATCTCTGGATAGGTTGCTTGTATGTTGTATACTTCCCATGTTTTAAAAATATTTCAATTTTCACATAAGTTACATTTACTAGGTAAAGAGAGCAAAGCAGTATATGTTTTCACAATTATTAATCAAGGACTTTGAAGAGTGGAGCATAAAATATTGCCATGTACAATTTATTCCCGTGAATTGAGTTAGACCTATTTGCTAACACTGATACGGTTTACATTTAAGGAAAAATGTATGTTCTCAGAAAAAATAAAACTGAAAAAATGTATAACATGTTCACCCAATGAGGGATTTTTTTTAATTCCAAAGAAGGCCCAAGCACCCAAGGATTTACTCTCATGCACTCAAGGATGTGTAACATTGCTACGCGTACTGAAAGACAAGGACACATAAGATTTCAATTATGAGCATGACATTAAAATTATATGGGGCTAGTTTGATTAGGTAAGTCTTTTGCAGCGACCACTTAGGAGTTTTTATTTAAGGCAAGCCAAACTTTTGTGCAATGACTAAAGAATGTAATATTATAAATTGTTTAGCGAAAGTAGTTTATGGTACACATTTGTTTTGGTACTACGCTGTTATAACATTGGTAAATTGGAACATTATATTAATATTATAATTAATTGAAATATATGTAATTTTACTTTGGACTTCATATAATAGTTTCATGTATACTGTTTGCTGTTTGTAAAAGAGCACAATGTTAAAACAAAATTTTGTTGAAAGAAATTTTCATTGGTGTGTGCAATTAGAACATCAATGTAAGCAAATTTCAATATACAGTTAGTCCTTGATTAACGAACACTTGTTTTATAGATATTTTTATAACAAACACTATATTTTGTTGCTTTAATTTGGTTACCGAACGCGAAACTCGTTACTGCGGACATTTCTGCATTTAAAAATTACGAACAGGCGGGGTTGGTACTACTTGAATAGCCTGTATATACACTCATATCCAAGCACTTTACTGCTTACACACATTAATAATTCTTTCATGCATGCATAATGGTTATTGAAGGGTGACACAACTATTTGAAAGGTGTGTCTGATTATCTTTTCTCCTGCGCCTATAAAAAATGGATGCTGTGCTAATATTTACGATGCGCATGGCAAAGAACGCAACAGCCAACTCACCCCTACCACCAGCCCACGCATCCCGTGATTAGGTAATGTGTGCAGGTTGTACACCGACTTGCTGGAAATTGACATACAAAATTCAATCTATTCCAAACGGTTTTGTATCCAGCTATTATTACTTAATTGTACAGGCACTATATGTTCGTGATGTGTTTACCTTAAATAAATACAAATTAAGTTCTTATAGTTCTTTGTGTTCGGTGAAATCGTATTGGTATGTACGTGTTTAATTCTAGGTAGCCATATGGATGAAAAAATAACATAATAAATCTGCTTCTAGTTGAGGGGTTGAAGAAAGGTTTTCTGTGAGTTCCTCCCCCCCCCCCTTCTCATTGTCTAACTACCACTCCATCAAAGACATGTGAGGGGAAACAGCCACTTGTCACGTGCTCTCTCACTTCAGGTCGATTCACACACACCAGTGTTGTGACAGTGCTGTGGCCGGCCTGTGAATTCACTGACAAGGCTGAAAATATTCTTCTAGGAATTTGAAGAGTTTTGTTTACACCCGCCCGCGCGTGTCCGTGTTGCTGCAACCAGAGCTGTCTCCATCACTGGCCGCCGGATAATTTCAGACAATATTTTCTCGTTTTACGGCCGTTCAACTGTTAAATCTTTACGATTGTAGCTGCCGGACTACGGATGAAAGACTGTTCATTGTGACTATAAATCAATATGAGATCACAGTCGGTGAAGTTACGGGCAAGCCACGGCACTGTCACGTCACTGGCATGTATGAATCAGTCTTTCCTATGTGTTCTTCTTTCGCTCACTCTCAATTTTGAGCTTGCTTCAGCCAATCTCTTAAGGTTTTGAATTTTTGGCTTTGCTGCGACACGTCAGCCTGCTACGCCTCCCGGCACGTCATGAGCTGGCCGTGAAGTTTTTACATCGCATGTTAAGCATTTCTGGAAGGTCTAGGAACATAACCCGGGACAATAACATTGTTCTTTATGGGGAAATATAATTTAATTAATCAACATATTACTTAACAAACAATTTCTGGGAACATAATCGAGGACTTACGGTAGTTTGAAATATCCGGCAGATAAAATAGCTGAGAACTTTGTACAGGGTACTTACCAGAATATCCTGGTGTACACTTGCATATGTAATCATTGGATCCCATTGGCTGAAAACATATGCCATTCTTGCAGTCATGATGCTGACAAGGTGATGTCTGAGGATACAGCATTGCCACCATGGGTGCAATCTCGCAGAACTTGCCCGTGAAGTCGCCAGTGCATTTGCACGCGTAGTCGTTGACACCATCCACACATGTCGCACCATTCTGAAAATTAAAAAAAAAAAAAAAAAAATTATACATATTACTTTAGAAGTCTTTACACCCTTAAACACATTAAAATTTTTACAGCAACGTAATTCAATTGAAAGAATCATTAGCATGAATGTGTAGGTTAGGTACTCCTCTGCAATTTGTGGAATTTAATGATGTTTTCGTTGTATTCTCAATCCTGAAGATGCTTGCTGCAATGTAAAGCAAAACATTGGTAAACACTACCACTGTAGTGAGGCTTGACTTCAAAAGCCTAGATTGTTTAAAATGAAGATTGTTTGATTGTGAATGCTGTTTAGAATAAACACATAGAGTAGGTAATATTCAGGCCAGTTGCAGGGATATCAATGTGTCTGGTAAACTTTGAATATTGTTTGGCCTTAAAATTTATTACATTTCTTGCCTATAAATACATTCTTTGACTAGATCTAATATGCATGCTGGTGGTGTACATGAAGATGTCAATGTGTTGCATACACATAATTGCAAGTAGTATTTTGGCCTTTACAATACTAAGCAGAAAAGCTAATATTTTATGTAAATATAATAAAGATAATCAATTGATTCATGCTTCAACCACATTTCGAGATTGAAGTTCAAAATTGTTGATCTTAATAATATGGCAAATCAAAGATTTTAGAAAACTGTCATAAATTTTTTTTGTATAGTTGTAATAACTACAAAGCCCAAAATAGGAAGCATTTACATTTTCCTTCATCCCTATGTATTTTGTTTCTTATGCCCAAAATCTTTTATCTTTGTAGGAATTGCTTATAAGAATAACTACCCCTTTGTTGCATACGGAATGAGGAACTGCCTTGAATGATTGATTATTGATTGCACTGACCTGGCACATGTTGTCTTGGCAGTCGTCGACGTTGATGCTACAGTTCTCACCGGTGAAGCCCAGCGCACACTCGCACGTGTAGTGCGTGAAGTGGTCGACACACTTCGAGCCATTGCGACACGGGTTGTACTCTTTTGAGCAGAACGGTATCTTGGTTTCACAGTATTTCCCTGGAAATACCAGAAAATGGACTCAGCAAAGTTACAATTACATTAAAACTGTTCGAAGTTTATTAAAAGACTTAAAAATATACTTATTAAAAGGATTCATTTACATTATGTTTGTATGTCAATGGCAAATATTTTGACATTAAATTCAGACAGGAATATGAATGTCTATAATTTCGGGTTGAGTGTCATTTTGGCTGAGGATTCAACACAGCTTATAATTCATAAACTATGAAAGCTACAGAGTTGAAGTAATATATCTTAGTACAGCAGACTTTTCTCGTGGTCATTACATGTGACTCACCCGGTTAACATTTGCAGTGATGACGTAAAGAGCGTTGGTAGGGAGCGTCAAACTTAAGTTACCTGTGAGTGAGCACTGAGTGGTCCAAGTTGAGTGGAAAACTATAAAGTTTCTAACTTTGGTTTTAGAGCTATTAAACCCAAAATGCCTAGGCGAAAACGGGTTATGGTGGAGACAAGAAGAGAAAAAAACATGCGAAATCGCCCGAGCAGAAACAATTTAAAATGAAGAGAAGTATCGTAGGTCTCGAATGAGGCAAAAAGTAGCAGTGAGAAATAGTAGGGTGAAACAAGCCCCTGAACAAGGTGAGAAACATGTGCTCGAGCGAGCCTCAGCCGTCTACCTTGCGAGAAGCAACAGGGAATGTAGAAAATTGTTTGGTAATTGACGTGGAAATGCTCTCTGATGATTCTGATGTTGATATGGAGTCAGTCGAGCCAGTGGCTCTGAATGAACGATGGGCCGAGTTTGTCGCGGTTTGGTGTCACAATTTTTGGTATCACATTTTTCTGACGTGGCCGCCCAACCATCAAGTAAGACATTCCTAGAATTCACGTCAAAAAATAAAGCAACATCAATTTTGGTAAATTATTTTAGTTATTTCATTCACAACATTTCTGTTCAGCATGATATAAATTCATGAAGCAAACTCCTGGTGGGTGTAGTCAAAAATACAGCCAACCCAAAAAAATTTTATTTAAACTTTCTAAGCACGAAAACTTATGAGAAAGTTTTTAAAGGTTTGCATTTATGAAAATGTTTTCAAGTTAATTTCGAATGGCAAGTTCTGAATACTCTAATGTTTTGAAATAGGGTATGGTAATTATGTATTGTTTTACAGGTTGTAAATATTTTACAAACTAATCTAAATATTTAATTTCAAAAAAGCATAATGCTTACTCTTTAATGGTTAATCATTTAAGAGCTTTTATGAATCAAAAATACTAATTATAAAAATATGTAAGATGATGCTGAAGTACATATTAATAACCTTTCAAAGGAAATAATTGAAACTTAAAAAAAGTTATACTACTCTGTGTAAAGTAATTAACAGTTATAGGTCATTCTAATTTTTGTTTCATGGACCACCAAGATGGTAAACTGAAAATTTTGTAATTGACTCCAGGCACTCACTCACGTCAACACCTGCAGAGAATTCCGCTATAATGGTTTTGGACAGACATTAAATGAGCATGAAACGACGAGGGGGTTGGGGGGTTGACCGCGGACGAGAGCCGCTCACCCGTGAAGCCCGGCTGGCAGCGACACTCGTAGGCCTCCACCAGGTCGACACAGGTTGCGTTGTTCTCGCAGCGACTGCTAAGGCAGTCATCCACGTTGCTCTCACAGCGGTCCCCCGTGAAGCCGGGTGAGCAGTGGCAGCTGCAATACAACCGGAGTAAGGCACAGATGCCAGGCTATGTCAGCTGCTCATGCTAGCTAACCTGTGTGAAGTAATACCATTTACAGTATTCCATCACTCACTTGCAGCAGTGTCTCTATCAGCTGAGTGTCTTAAGTAAGCTTACAAATATTTCCAAAGTTTTCGAAGGACCCAGACTGACTGAAAGGAACACCCGTAACTACTCTCTTAATCACGAGGTCTTAGTGGCTTCAAGGGAGACAAGGCTTTGGCACAAAATAATTTTGTTTTGGAAAAAATTATAAATTAAAATAAATATATTTTTTTAAAAGAGATTAAGGTACAGACAAAAAAGAAGAGGTAATAAAGATGAAAATTTTGAATTTAATATGTTTTACATAAATTTGTATAAATAATTTATTACACAGGCCAACAAAAAAAATACTTGTAAAAATGTTTTGAACTAATTTACCTAATTTTCATGTATTTTTGGGTGCTGAAGTCATATTTGGTATCCATTTTTTTTATCTCCAACGGTTCTCTCCCAATAAGACATCAGTTATATATTTCAAAAAATAGGTAAAATTTAAAATGAAAAATTGAAAAATCAGTTTATTTTTATTAATTTACAACTACCACTTACAATAATATTAAATAACTGAACGTGAATATTAGGTGCTTATTTTTTTGATTTTCTCTCCTTCTTCTTGGTAAAATTTCTTGCATAGCTTTTTCTTCGATTTGATGCATTTTGTTGTTCTCTGTGAAGTTCTGTGCTTACATTGGTTGTTCACAAATAAAAAAAATTTGCTGTGAGGCTTGCATGGCATGATAGCAAAATCACGTGAGGAAAAAACGTAAATTACAGAAAATGAAAAAAGTAAAAATGACTAAAGCCAAAGGTGACGTGGTGAAAGCCGAAAGAGAATTTTACTCAAGTCAAAACAAACCAACAAATGCATTCAAGGTTGTCCATCTCAAACTATAAACAATCAAAACAGTTGACTGGGATGTTCAGGGTACGTGGTGCACACCAATAAACTGTCCTCTTTAAGGATGTAATGCCAGCTACTTCAAAAATAAATGAAAACTTAAATTTTGACTGGATTTGCTAATTTACTTTAATATATTTTGTTATTCTTTCCTAATAAATTATACACAGGTCAGTTTTATGAATGCTTACTATAAAATTTTCTGTATAATCATGTCATTATAGGTGCCAGTAAAATCTTTGCATTTTTTTTCTAATACAAAATTATGAACTGAAAAAGGCACATAAAGTTACAAGATGATAAAAATTCAACTTTCCTTATTCCATGTATGTCTATATTTTTAACAGAACACTAGACATAAAATAAATTAAAACTAAAAGCACCAACCAGTACAAATTACAATTTAGTAATTTTAAAAAGATGCTAACTATAAAGATGATTGCCAAGTTTACTTTAGCAAATTCAGTCTCGGAATTGATGGGCAGGTATGGAGGTTGGCTGACCTGAAGCGGCCCTCCTCCAGCACCTTGCAAGTGCCGCCACTGCGGCAGGGGTTGCCGTAGCAGGCGTCGATCATGAACTGGCAGTGCTGGCCGTGATAGCCCGGTGCGCAGCGGCACTGGTAGCGTCTCTGGGGCAGCGGCCGGCACACCCCGCCGTTGGAGCAGGGGAACGTGAAGCACGCATCGCACTTCGACAGGATCTCGTTGCTCACCTGGCCTGCGAGTGGGACTCAGTGCGTCACGAGAAGTGTGGCAGACACAGGCGGTGGCCACTCAAACTACCATCATACGAAACACCATCTGAGATGGTTGTATTTCATAAAGTAATGTATAAATGAACAAAAACTTCGCGAGCTGAAACTGTAAAAAGTCACACATAAAAAAAAACAAGTTTTTGCGCAAATTCGTAGTTGCTATGTCTTTTCCTTATTACTAGTTTTGGTTGACAAGAAAAGAGACTGATAAACTGTGAATAATCATCCAAGCAAAATTTTTTTTTTTTTTTTTTTCCTGGTTATGTAAAGTTTGTAGCAGCATTAGAGTACTTATTTTCACATCCAGTTTTCTTTTTAGTTGATAGTTGGTATTAAGTTATGCCACTGTTTCTTCCTTTCATGAGTTTATTCATGTCAGAATACTGTATGGTGATAAAAGAGAATGCATACAGAATTAAGTGCAGCATTTTTTTTTTTTTTTTTTTTTTTTTTGCAAATTTCAGTGCAGTGACTTGAAATATGCTATCCAAAAATACTTATCCCTTTAATAGCTGGCTTTTTAAATGGCTTAAATAAAAAAGTCAAGTGCACTTCATGTTCCAAAGAAAATTTTAAATTAGCTGCTATAGTTAGAAATATTTATATGTATATGTATTTCTCTACTAATTAGTTTCACCTGTCATCAGTGGCAGATACTGAAAATACTAAATGGGGGAAGGGGGTGCTAAAAGACTTTGAGCTATCGGTGTAATAACAAATCATCAACTCATTTAGAGAAAATATTTAGTTTTTATCAATAATAATGAAGTCGTTCTGGGTAAGTGTATGAATGTGTTCGAATGTGCATTGTACATTTTCATTCTTGAAAAATAACCAGTGCTTAGAGTATTTATTAACTGAAGAAAATATAATGCTCTAAATTCTGCAAAAAAAAAAATATAAAAGTAACGTATAGCCACCAAATCTCAAGCTAAGCTACTAGCTATTACCCAAATAATCACGGTAATGAATCAAGGTTGCAACAGGTACCTCTAATTTTGGGGTATACTTTAAGCTGTAGCAACCCATGTTAATGCCCTCCTCTCTTGTTAAATGGTTTAATTAACAATTAATTATGGAATCATTCATGTTCAGTACATTGAATAGGTTTCCTGATATTTAAATAGCAGCTTTTTATTTCTTTTAAGAAGTATTCCCTTTTTTGCCATATGTTTTACTATCATAATCTTGCTTTATAGTGAATAAGTCCCTCTATGTTATATTTACTTGTTTGTTTATTTGTGTAGTTAAGTTTTTTTTGGATTCACATATTTTTTAAGGATTGCTTATTTTTTCTTTGTTCGTAATTGCATGTTAACATAATTTTCTTTTGTATATTTTTTTTTATTCTCACCATGATTCTTTGTCTGAAGGCGAGCAGGTGTGGTTGTTTGCCAGTTGCGTAATAGAGAGAGCCAGATAGTTCGGTAGCAGTGAAAAAGGAATCAGTGCTGTTCCCATGCTCCAGGATTGGCTGATATTTATTCCAGGTATTTTTTTTTTAATTATTTAAAAATAATGTCACAGATTTTGGGATTTTTTTCTTGTGATTTTTTGTTGGAAAAGCTTCATTGCGAGGTTTCGGAAACTTTTGTGCTGCTATGTTTTTGGTGGGATGTGCTGTGATTGGCTGAAGAGGTCGCGCACCTGCCACTTCCTTTGAGTTGCACGCATTGGCACATAGCTTTGTTAGGCAGCGTCTGAACTGTGTCAGGCGGTGGCTCACAAATAACAGATAAATGTTAATTTAGCTGCTGTGGTCTAAGCGCTACCTTATATATTCAACCTTCTTTTTCATAATTTCGAACTGAAACTAGAATTTTTTTTACCACAGTCGCAGGTATTTAGCCCACAACAATGATCGAGTGAACTCCATCTTTGTTCCGAGGACTACGTACTTCGGCTTGTACCATGAATTCGTGGGCAACTACGGGACATACTTGCAGACTATATTGGAATATTCACTCTTCAGTAGGTACCTGTAAATAGTCGACTTGCGTGTTTTGGAGTCTATTTTTGTAAATTCAACAGTCTGTATTTGTTCTCATGATCTGAAAAAGGTGACTACAATAATTTGCGAATATTTGTAAAATACTAATAAAAAACTATTAATATCAGTTGGTGTCCAAGAGAAGTTTATTCAAGTAACCAATCGTCTACAGTAACATTTAGTTTGGAACTTAAATATATGTTTTCATCATCCAATTAATTTCTGCAAGTATTCATGAAACATGTATGTCCACTCCAGGCTGAAGATTTTGAGCTAGTCAGGATCTGGGATGCGACAGAGTGATTAAAATAGCACCTGAAATCAGGCATAATAGTTCTTGAGCAAATTTACTAACTTATTCACTTAAACTTAAAACCAATGGAATTTGTAGGTGTTTTGTGGTGTTACAAAGAGGGAATGTACATTATTATTTTTGGAGAAAAATGTAACATTTTTTTTTTTGTAAATTGAATTTATCATGTAGGTCTTCTGACAGAGAACAATTCTAAACTTTTTTCTTTCAAATTCTCTGTAGTCGTAAAATTTTTAGCTATAGGGTTGTCTATTATCAACCCACTGAATCCATGCTGGTGAAACATCCAACCTCCACACCATAAACAAATAGAAAAGTAGAGTGTGGTTGACAATAGCTCCTGTAGGATTTTGATTGATTAATAATTTAATGAGAAGATCCATCAAGGCAACCACATACGTAGGGGTATTAAAATAGCAGTGTATTGCTATGAAGAATAGTTACAGGCAGGGTCAGTCATCTGTGCTTGTGCACATATGTGTGCCAGCCCTATGAGGCGAGACAAGGGTCAGTGGTTTGTTCTCAACGTCTGACATGACTCATATTAATGTGTGAATGCTGTGTTCATAAGTACTCAAGTATTTCTGTAGGTGGTATTTGAAGATGTTTGGATAAGGTAGCAAATAAGCACTACCTTGTTGGGATTCAGTCGTAACCTAACTCACTGGCCGTATTCCGGAACGAGTCCAAACTGTATCCCAGTAAGGGATCATATCAGCAGCCATTTTAATGAAAGGGGCCCTGTGTGAGGCTAGAAACTGGTTCCAACACATTCCAGCAGATGTTTGGCAACCATGAATACAAGTGTTACAGCATAAATCCTAGAGATCCATCGCACAAATTAAATGGTGTTTTTCTAATTTTCTCAAGTTCTTTTTAAGTTGAAATTTTTTATCTTTATGACCAATAAAGTGTAAAAAATTTATTCCAGGATAGTTTCGCTACCATAAAGTTTCATTTGGCACACTATTAGTTTAAATACGTCCCCCGATATTCACGAAATTGAATATATATCAGTTAATGGTGCCAGACGCGGGTCCGCCATCTGGACGAAATCAATGATAAAATGAGCTCTGCGCTTGCGTGGAATTTGGGCAACAGATAGGTCACAGATAGAACACCAAAATCCATTCCCTAAAAATTAGGGACTGGCCATGTAAAGGTGTAACATATTTAACAACTAAACCCTTATTTTTGTGTATTGGAATACCGGCCTGAGTCTGTTATAATTTGGGACTGCATAAAGTCCTTTCTGAGTACATTGTGCAACATAAATTCTAATGTTTGACTGTAACTTTCAAGAATTGACACACAACTTTTGAGAACAGGGTACGAACTTGAAGCAGGAAAGGCCACTGACCTTTGCACTGGAAGGAAGAAGATGGTGTGGTCAGCAGCAGCTTGTCTCTCATGAAGGCCGGCTCCGCACATCGGGCAATCCCTGGTTCCACGTAGTCCCTCTTCACCCACTCGGCCAGCCACTGCAGGGAGCAGTCGCAGTAGAAGGGGTTTGCGCCAAGAGCCCTGCACACAAGTGCAGTAGCGACTGTCAGCACTTGCCATGACCTTGACTTTCTCATCACTACTACAAGTGCCTGAGGTTTTACTGTTGTACTGAGGTTTAGTATACAATAGTTCCTCCGAGCTCTGCATTCTGAGTGTGATGTATGTGTCGGTGTCCGCATCTTGGATTGTTACGTCATGGTGGCCATCTTGGATGACCTTGACCTTGACCTTTGACCTTTGTCCCTTCTGCCATCTTTGATGACTTCATTTCCACCATTTTAAATTATGATTTCATGTACACCATCTGAATTCCAGAACTTTCTGCCATCTTGGAATCAAGCACTTCACTCCCAAAATTTGGCACTTTTCATTATAGTTGCAACATTAAGCATCCCACTCCCAAGTGTTGCACTTTTCGTTATGGTTGAACATTCCCGCAATTTTGAATTATGACTTCATGTCCCCCATTTTTAAAAGATGATGTCATGGTTGCCATCTAAAAATTCTGTAATTATTAAGCTATAACTTTCGAAAAATTTTTAAAATTTATAAAAAAAAATTTAATTGCAATTTTAATAAATAAGCGCACCTACATCATGGAGTTCTCGGTTCAAATCTGGTGAGGGCAAAAAAATGGCGACAGTGTCCTTCCTTCATGGAGGCTACCAGCAGACTGACCTTCCACCACTTATACTTATAACACAGGTCAACTCAAGAACTGGTTGGCTACAAACTAACATCTAAACTGGTGACCTTGTTTACAAAGTGATAATATAGTATGTACAAAACATACACAAATCTATTTTCTGTAAAAAAAA
Source organism: Bacillus rossius redtenbacheri (assembly GCF_032445375.1). Classification (NCBI taxonomy): domain Eukaryota; kingdom Metazoa; phylum Arthropoda; class Insecta; order Phasmatodea; family Bacillidae; genus Bacillus; species Bacillus rossius. The sequence goes on from NC_086330.1 coordinate 246,570,006, forward strand.
ATTAAGTTTCGAACTGACAATTTTGAGTTTAACAACTGGCAAACAAATTGACCTGTTAATGTTCTTACTAAACTATGTCAGCTCACTTTACAGAACTGCCTTTGTTTCATCACTAAGCTTTGCAAGTAAACTGGTATTGTGGGCTGTTACAAAAATGAAAATTGTTCTCAACAAAATTTCCAAATATGCATGCAACCAAACGTATTGATCTAGTTGAAAAGGCAAGATATTGCTTTACCATTACCAAAAAGGTTGACATGTTGCACAGTAGACATATATCTAATATTTTTCCAAGCAAGATTGCGGAGGAAGGGGTTAGTTTTATGATCTCTGCTTCTTGTAGTGTATCCAGAGTCTGTGTTGCTTGAACAACATTATTGATAACAATATTATATAATTACATGATACAATTTTTTAAACTATGGTTTTTGATTCGATATTACTTTGAGGATCTCATTTTGTAGGGATGGGAAAGTTGCATCCCCTCCACTATATTCTTCCCCTAGATAGTCTTGCAGAGTTGGGTCAAAACTGCACAAAGATGTTCTGAGGACTGGTAGCCAAAGAACATAAAACAACTTTAAGTGTTTACAAGTTACAACCATAATGTAAGTTCTCTAAATAATGTTGAATACAAAGGCATCATGTACATTGCTAGCCAGTACAAGCTTGTGCAGCTGAACTAGTTTCATCCTCAAGTACCGGTACTGTTTAGTGTGTAGGTACTGTGAGTGGAAGAGTACTTCAGGATATAATGGAATTTCAGATGAGATTAGATCCATACCAGGTGGAAAGTAATTCATTATCAACAAACTAGTAGCAAAAAAAATAACCCACCTTTGACACTTCATCACTACATGTGTGGCTTACTCAAAAATACAGTCATGCCAATGTGACTCATGCAAGTTTTCCTGCTAGTTGCTTGTGCCATAGTTGTACAAACAAAACATACAACATCTGTGTATAAGTACAATACTTAGCTACTATGCTTTTGGTCTCTTAAAAGTATTTAACTTGAATCGGCTGCTTTGAACTGATGGCTGACATTTAATGTGGGATTTTAGATCTCATGTTGACATAAGCAGAGTGATTATTTAAATCAGGGGTCTCCAAACATGTTAGCCCAGGGCCACTGTCTCCTCCACTAAGTCCCAAGGGCCGGCAGCTAGCTAGGTCATCACACCAACTGGTACAACAACAGTGGGCTGGATACCGGGCATGCCTGGGACCACAGGTGGTGCTTGCGGACCGGTGTTGGTCCATGAGAAGTATTTTGGAGACCCCTGGTTTAAATGACTGATAAAATGAGCAAATAACAAAAGAAAAAAGGTGAGGAAGTCTTTCAGTACTTGCCAGTGATGTGTAAACATCTAACCTTGGTAATGAGCAAATTCATGTGTTGTCACATTGCAAATAAACTTGTAATACAAAACTTGGATAACTAATTTAATGTAAAATTCTTTAAAATAATGCTGAATATGATAAATATACGAAAAGTATTGATTTTAGGGAAAAACTTAAAAAATATTTGCCCTTTTTGAAACCTAACTATTCATCAGTTTAACAAGATGGCACTATCGATTTCTCAGAGCTAGCCAAACAACAGGAGTAATGAATGTGTCGCATGTAAACGCCTCAATGCTGAACTTGTGACCTTTCCCAACAGATCGGAATTACCATTGCCTGAATTTTTGAGGTTATACTTCATTATTTATTTATTTATTTATTTTTATTTATTTATTTGTTACATGCCACACCAACAGCACAAGGCTCCAACGGTGGGCACAACATGTAAGACATGTAAAAAAAACAAATACAGTAACAGAACAGAACAGAACAATAAATTATAAGAACAACAAAAATTAGGACAAACAAAGACAAGACAACATAACATACAAATATCCATATGAGTGCTTAACTTCTGAAAAGTACTTAAAATAACAAAAATGTTTCATGAGAGTAATAAATGTATAAATACAGAACATATAATATTATGTGGAAAAATACAGTTGGTATCCTTAGATTAATACATCTGGTATTAAATAATTTAGGTAATAACATTAGAGCATAAAGATAATTAATCTTTGGATGCCGAAATAATAATTTTTTTAACAAGTTTTTTCTCTCTGGTAGGTTGTAAGTGATTAACATACATATTAAAATTGTTAACAAGTCTATATATAATATCATTTGTATTTAAAAGTGTGCACAAAAAAGGTGGGTTACGGCTATTAAAAGAAGGAATTTTAATGCCAGTAACATCAAATATATGAGGACATATAAGATTACCATAATAACAATGGAAGACAAAAATGGCATCTAAGATATTTCTTCTAGTTGATAATGAACCAAGGAGGGAATTTAAATCTATGTTATTGATGGTATTTAATTTTTTGTTAATATAGTCAGATACTTTAGATTGAATCCTGTCAAGCTTTTCAATATCAGTGTTATTGATGCTGTTCCATATAATAGAACCATATTCAAGTTTTGATCTTATTAGAGCTGTATAGAGGGAGAGAATAGAGTCAATATTGGAGGTGTTAAAGGTGATAAATTTAATTAGACCAAGTATTTTGTTAGATACCGAGATAATGTTTTCAATGTGAAGATGAAAAAATAGTTTTTGATCCAGTAAAATTCCTAGGTCTTTGACATGTTGAGATTTTTTAATAGGTGAGTTATCAAGTTTGTATTCATATTGCAATGGGTAGGTTTTTCTAGAGAAGGTAATGATAACAGTTTTTTCCATGTTTAGATTGACCAAATTATTTGTGCACCAATTTGCAATTTCTGTAATATCACATTGTAGAAGATAGCTGTCATGATATGAAGAGATTTTTCTATATATCTTTAAGTCATCGGCAAAAAGAGTGCCAACTGAGTTCTTTAATCCAGATATTATATCATCAATGTAGATATTGAAAAGTAAAGGAGATAGTGTGCCACCTTGCGGGACGCCAGAAGGAGTTGGGTGGAGATCTGAACTTATATTCTGTACTGAAACATAAAAGTTTCTGTTATTTAAATAGCTTGTTAACCATGATAAATATTTATCACTTAGCCCAATTTTGGAACATTTACTTAGTAGTATTTGATGATTAACAGTGTCGAAAGCTTTAGCTAAATCAAAGTAACAAACATCTACTTGACCACGTGTGATGACTTCTGAATAAATAGGATTAAGAAAGGAGACTAAGTTTGTCATGGTTGTTTTACCTGTTCTGAACCCATGCTGTGAATCAGACAATCTATTATTTACGTTAAACGCTAAGTGTTTAAATATTATTTTGTCAAAAATTTTGGCAAATCCATTTAACAGGGATATAGGCCTATAATTTGAAACAATAGAAGTTTTGCCCTTTTTGTGTACAGGAATAACCTTGGCAATTTTCCATTTATCAGGGTAGATGCTATTTAGAATACTGAAATTATATATATGCTGTAAGAGAGGAGCAAGGATTAAGGAGCAACCTTTGATGATAAAATTTGGTATGTTATCAGGTCCTGTGGACAATGTAGATTTTAAGGTTTTTATACTCCATAGGACTAAACTAATCGAGATATTAGACATTGGAATATTGTATGAACAACAAGGAGATATGTTTTGGTTATTTGTGTTATTTGTAGTAACATAAACACTTGAAAAATATTCAGCAAAGGAATTTGCAATTAAATAATTATTATCCGTAATTGAGTTATTAATTTTAATTGAGGGATGCTGACTATAACCCTTTCTCATTATTTTAACATAATTCCAAAATTTTTTAGGGTTTTGCTTAATTTTATTGTTAATATTACAAAGCCAGTTTGTTTTATCCCTACACATAAGTGATTTAGTTTCCTTACGGTAATCTGAGAATAATAAATAGTAAAAAGGATTCAGATTTCGTTTATATAATTTATGATAGTGCGATTTCTTCTTAAGAGATTTTATTAGTTGGTTGGAATACCATAGGGGATATTTTTTAGCCTTTTTAATAGTAGTAGGTACAAATAAATCTATAAGATCATTCATTGTACACGTTAAGTAGTCAACCATGGTATTTATATTTTTAGAATTGTATAAAATTGACCAGTCATGGTCCCTAAGAGCAATAAAAAGGCCGAGATAGTCACCAATCTTATAGTTTTTATATGAAGACGGTGTATTATCGTTTATTGACATATCAAATTGGAAGTTTATCTCTAATGCAGGATGAAAGCTATCTTCTTTAACTAGTGGTTCCAGAGCTTTGCTAACCAGACATGATTCAATATTAGTGAGACATAGGTCCAAGAGTTGGGCCGAAGGTTGAGTTTGATTAAGCTGAATTAAACCTCTTGCTGATACAAAGTTGATTAATGATCTGGCTTTCGACTTAATATTTGAATGAACTATATTTTGGGTATGTAATTGAGGCCAGACAATGCCTGGAACATTAAAATCACCAATTATTAATAAAGAGACATCAGAATTCACAAACTTATCTTCAAGGGCCTCAAAGTATGAAGTGTAAGCTGAAGGAGTTGTTTGAGGGGGAATATAGATATTCCCAATGATTAAAGGTTTATCATGTGTTCTTATATTTATCCAGACAGCTTCTATTCCTGGATAGTCATATTCATGCGTAGATGTTACATTTTTGAATTTATGTTTATTAACAGCAGTCAGGACACCACCACCTCTACTCTTCAAAGTTAATACAGGGTCCCTATCAGATCTGTAAATAAGGTAATTATTGTTGAAATAATGAGAATTCAGACTATTATCGGTGAACCAAGTTTCAGTTAGACATACTAAATCATTATCACTACGCGAGATGTTTTCAAAAAATTCAATTGCTTTGGTTCTCAAGCCTCTTACATTCTGATAAAATAAAATAAACTCCTCATTTTTAAGTTTCACACTGAACTAGTGAGAAGCCCCTCCAGGCGCTAAGGCAGAAGTAGGAGCAGATGTAGGCTTAGAAATAGCAGTAGAATTAGTTGCGATGTTGCAGGTAGAGGTGTTTAGTTCCTCGGTAGTGGATGAGTTGCTCAAGATTTGTTCTGGGTGTAATTTACCATAGAAGGGGCTTATTAGGCAGCCGCTGGGCCAAAACACAATGTTATTAATTCGACTGAAGTCCTCTTCTAAAACCTGAACATGGAAGGAGGCATATGAATTGAATTTAGTTTTCATCTTCGTTACTTTAATATGATCTAAGTTCAGTTCACTTATATATGCGTTGAAGGTGAAATTTAGTATGTACCAGAAATGCATTGAAATAAGCACACATTACGCAACGAAAATTCAACAGGTTGAAATTCCAATGTGTATGCTAAAGCCATGAATCAAAGTCATCAAGATAGCAGACCCACGTGTGGCAATATGTGAACATCGTGGGAGGTAATTAGTGTATTGGTGTGTCAAAGTAAATTTTATGGTAGTGAAACTATCCTATAATACATTTTGTAAACTTGAATAGTCATATGATCTAATTGAAACTTAAAAAATAACTATAATTTATTAGCCACGAAAATTGTGTTACATCAAATATGGCATCTAAAATATTCAACACTTTTTTGGTTCTCTAATGCGGCTCTATGTTTAATGTATTTTTCAAACTAAAAGTTGCAGTCCAATAGATACATTAAAACAAAATTAACCTAAAAATTTTAAAACACATTTTATAACACTAGGTATATGTTGACATTGACCAGGGCTTCGCCTTCCATAAGCCCAATGTGCTTCGCCCCACTTCAGGCCCCCCCCCCTCCCTCCATCACCTTCTATTCAAAACTCCAGCCGAGTGTGTATCCGCCCACAAGAGGCGAGTAGAGTCTGTGACATGCAGCCCTAATTTTAATTACTATAATTTGTAATTTGACTTATATTTTTTTAATCCCCCGTATCTTGTTTTCTTTCAGGTTAAAGAACGACCAAGCAGCGCAAGGCGCAAACACATTCTAAACCCACCCTTATGCAGGCCATTTTATTTTTTCACTTAATAAATAATTTCTAATATAAGTAAATGTTATTAACACTTAACAGTTAATTGTATTTTATCATTCAGTGCTCAAGTGGTTCTGTTGTGTTATCTGTTTCCTCATGTAATCATAAACTGGCTAACAGTAGTTCAACTGCTTCCTGCCGCCATGACACCCGGACCACGGCCCAGTCTCTCTCATCCACTGCCCAGGGTAAGACGCAGCTTATGAACCTCATCAACTTCACCATTTAGTTCCAGCTGATCTCTTAACATCTGCCATCGTTAATATCTTTTTAATCATTTTTCTCCATCTTCAAGGCCTACCCCGGGTGGTAGACAGTTTAATTAATTGAAGTCCTAGAGGACATTTTAAATCAAACGACGCGACTTAATTTCTAGGCCAGGCCACGTGGTGTTCTCGTCTGCTCCTAAACCGGTTGAATTGCCGTTGGCATCTTTCATAGCTAATTACGTAATGTATTCTTTCATAGTAGTTGTGAGCACTCGTGTATGACTTGACCAGAATAAAACCCTTCGACCGGACCTGTGAGCACTTGAATGTGCAACCATGTATGCTTCCTGCACAGGAGACCGGTGCATGAGGGACGCCCTAAGAGCCCACCAATGTTCGTCACTTGGTAGTGTAACAGCGTACCCGCCGCTCAGAGTGGGCTGACAGGGTAGACTTTAACGCAGTGTAGGGGGAATCGAGCCTAGCACCCACACGGGCCACATCATGAGTCGCAAGCTGGGTCCACGTGTCCATCCACTTAGTGGCACCCATGTCCGCGACCCATAACGCTCCTAATTAACTACGTAAATTTCCCACAACACCAATGTATGTACATTTGTTTTTGTTTAAATGACAGAAATCAGTCCGTAAATACTTTCTACAAACAAATCTTAACCTTATTGAACTAATTCAACTTTTCAGATTCAACAGTTAAAATTTCATCACAAAATTCTTTTGTAAAACATGATGTCGAATATATGTAGGCCAACAATTTGTTGTGTCTCTACAGTATGACAAATGCTAAACCATCTCTTTATTTTAATGTTAACTAAAAATTGTCAAAATTGACATGTTTATTTTTAAGGTGTCGTTATTTATTTTGAGGGCTATAAATTATAATATAAAGTATTAATGGATACTTTACAATTATAAAGTTTACTTTGGCAAACGCTTATTACAACCCTTGTTTTTCGTGAAAGTATACACACACAAACATATTTACACACACACAGATGAATCACATGGGTCCACCATCTTTTCGAGATTTCTGAGACTTCCAAGATGGCGGCACAGTACAATTATGTTCCAATTGACTTCCGTTCCATTCACAAAATTACTCCTACCAAATTCTGTACCTATACCGAGAGAAAAGATGTTTACTTATCAAAACATTGATTCGACTAAATGTCTGTATTAATTTCCCCCACTATTCCAATTTTACCTTATATAAAATTAAGAATTTCCAATTATTTTTAAAGTTAAAAAGTCATTATTTCCAACTCATATTCACACAATTATAAAAAATAAAAAAATTACTATTGTTTAATTTTCTATAATAACATTTTTATTAATTCCATTTTCTAAATGTATTATTGCAACCATGGAAATTCTTTTAGCAGTTAGAAAATGGTATAGTTCTAAAGGAAATTAATTTTATATTTTATTATTTTCTAATTACTCTTGTGTATTGTTTTCTCTGACCTTTTTAAGTTTTACATTATTTTCCGGAACTGTAGCAACCCTGATGTTAGCTAAAATATTAAAAATTATCAAGGAATGAAGAAATAATATGGTTACTGTATTACCAGCCACTTGTCAAGCAGTGAGGACCAGTCCATGAGATACGGGCCTACATATCATGACTCGTGAAACCATTGAAGTCCAAATCAGACATGGTTCTCAGTACAGCATTTGGGTAGGAGTACTTTTGTGAAAATGGAACAGAATTCGATGAACGGAAATGTATCGCAAATATAACGGATCCACGTGTAGCAACATAAACCCATATATAGTCACTTTCGTAAATATTAGGGAACATACCAAACATATTTGTGTGCCAAATGAAACTTTATGACAGTGAAACTACCTTGGAATATATTTGGTAAACTAAAATAATCATAGTAAAAAGTAATCACAAGTTTTAAAATACCTAAGAAAATTGGCTTTACAATGATAATAATACAGATTCTCCTTCTAAATTCCCAAAAAGCTTAGGAGCACGCTGGTAGTGCGCTCTTGTAATCCTCAAGGAATGTAGTTCACATCTCATGAGTGGAAAAAATAATATTTTTTTTTTTACTTTTTAAATAACATTACAAAATAATGTAATTTAATGTATAAAGAGCTCAATGAGGTTAAGGATTGTTCGTAGAAGGTATTCACAGACTGACTTCAGTCGTTTAAGCCAAAAAAAATATACAAACACATACTTTATTGTTATAATCACTACATAGTATAAAACAAAGTTGCTTCCCACTGTCTGTCTGTCCCTATGTATGCTTAGATCTTTAAAACTACGCAACAGATTTTGATGAGGTTTTTTTTATACATCGAGTGATACAAGAGGAAGGTTTATGTGTATAATACATGCATAATAGAGTAGAGAAACACTGATAATTTTAGAGGTTTCTAATGTGATGTCGTAAATAAACACATTTTTTTGCTCTTACATTGCAAATGCTGGCTGAACCCTACGAGACAGATCATGTTGTTGATAATTGTTGATTATCTTTTGTTTTTAGTCAAATGAATAGTAAGAAAAATTTTTTTATTTAATTATCGAAAATCGTAGTTTAAGGTAAGGTATTTAAGTTAAAAAAAGAACTGAATAGAATAGGTATATTTTGTTGTTGATATTTGTTGATTATCTTTTGTTTTTAGTCTATGTATATTTATAATTAGTATATTTAGTATCGGCATTGCACCTGTGAGAAGCCGGGGCGGGTCCCTAGTATGTTATAAAAATTTTCAGGTAATATTTCAGTAATGCCATAGAAGTATAACTTCTAACCTTTGCGGAGACTTTAAAGTATTAACTGTTTAGTGAATTTTAACAATATGGACAGTATTTTAATAAAGTTCCCTGTCGAAAATCAGGTCAAAAGCCGGGGTTTGGTATTTTTTCAAGTCTTATCGGAGCCATGCTGCTATCTGTGTGTGATTCGCATCTTGAAATTTTGGTATGTACTTGAAAAGTGTATATTTTATTGATCGTTATGTTTATCATGCTCAGCATTATTTTAAAGAATTATACTTTAAATTTTGTGTCTGCGTTTTGTATTATCATTTTATTTGCAACATGAACCACATGAGAACACACGAATTTGCTCATTGCTGAGCTTAGATGTTTGCACATCCCTGGCGAGTACTGAAAGTCTCGCTTTTAGTATTTTTATTTATAGTAATATTACTGTACCAAACACAACTGATACTTACAAATGTGTAATAGCATGAAGGTCATCAAAACTTCCTTCTGGAATCATTGAAATGTCATTACCATGTAGAGAGCTGAAAAGAATAAAAATACTAAGTTAATTTCAGTAATAATACAATAATATAACACTATACACAGTCAGTTATAATATTTTCAAACCAAACATTCTCTCACTACTTCATAGTTTTATTATTAAATAATGACTTAAGTCCTGCCCTGATAGCAGAAATAGGTAATGAGAACAATTCAGTTGAATATACCAGTGGGACAGATATTTTGCTTTCTATTGTGACAGCTATAATTTTTACTGATTGCAGAAGAGTTGGTAATGGCCCAGCATTAAAATTTAATGCATTAAAATCACAAATGGTTTTATCCTTGTGGGTAATAACTTCACATCTCACTTAGCAAACTACTCTGTTCTGAACTTTGTTGCAGCAAGCTTATAAAAATTGTGTTCAGCTAGAGAAGCAGCAGTACTTGGAAGACCAAGCGGTGCAGTGACCACAACAGACTTGCCAGTGGTGATCACAGCCGACTGTACTCACATGATCCGGAGAGACTTCAAGCCAGCCAGCGAGTCCCTCTCTACACACTGAAGCTTGTTGTAGCTGATGATCCTGAGGATCAAGATGGTCATAGTTAAAATACTTCATCAATTTGGTTGCAGTGTACTTAAAATTAGTCTGTGTCTCAGGAATTTTATGCCTGCAAGAAAACTGCGAAAGTACTTACAGGGTGGACAGCTTGGTGAGGTTCACAAACGAGAAGTTGGACAGTACTGATATCTGGTTGTTGCTCAGATCTCTAAAGTGGAAAACAAAAAAAATTACACATAATATTATTGACTCTTTGTTATATTATCAGCGCATCACATGGAGATTAATTTTCACAATAGATAAATTTTAAGAAGTTATGGACCACTAAGTTGCACATGCAAGTTCCTTTTTTAAAAGACGAATCAAACTATTTAAAGTAAAAAGGTATTGAAAGCACATTTCTTACGAAGTTCAGTTTAAATTAAGTCTATAGGAGCAGAATCTTTTCCATCAAACATTCCTCTTAAAAATGGCTTCTATTTTAACCTTATTTTCAACATATATGTTTTTGCGTACCTAATTCTTACACATGAGAATTTTAGTTTTTATTTATAAATTATTTTAGTTTATAAGGTAGAAATATTGGCTATAATTACTGTATATGCTTTGAAAATTCTGCAATATTCAGCATACAAGATGTTAAAATGCTAATACTTTTTTCAACAAAAACTTTATTCTGGTAATGCAACATTTTACTTGGAACAAATAAATTAATATGCTAAAATTTGTTTTTGTTAAGTACCATTTATTAGATACTGAAAGGTAAAAATTAGGTAACACACAATTTATATAATATATATATGCTCAGTATTTTACTAAAAACAACATAAATATTAAAATAATAACATACATTAATTGATGTTAAATTGATGTCAAAGAAAAAAATCTAAGATGTCTTATTTTAAAATAATGTTTTTTTAATATACCGTGTTTTATCGCATAATCGTCGCAACCATATTTTAGGCTGTCAAAATTGGGATAAAAAAACTTCTCGCGTAAACGTGGCATGATGTTTTTGGTCCCACTAGTAGATGCCAAGCGCTTTGTGTAGGTATCTTTTACGTATAAAACGATGTATTTTAAAGTAGAAATCTAATATTTGTTCGGTCATTACCACTTACTTAGTTGTTTGACGTGTAAATTTTCTTATAAAGACGTTTTTAAACGTTATTTCCTTTATCTGATCGTCTGCGTCGCCGCCGTGTAGGTGTAATCTAAAATTTAATTTCGGTCATTACCATTTATTTATTTAATTAACGGAAATACAAAGTTGTCTGATGTGTAAATTTTCTTTTAAAGACGTTTTTAAATGGTATTTCCTTTATCTGAGTGTGTGCGTTACCGCGGCGTACCGCTTATAAAATGTAGCCAGCGCATCATTCATGTTTGGTTATGTTGCTTCCCGTATAGAGAGCGCGCACGTAGTCGAATATCGATATCTCGTCGAGTGCATGGAGAGCGCGCACTCTGTGTCAGGTGCCGAGTTAACTACATTTGATAGCTCGCATTCTTTCGTGGCAAGTGTGTACTACGACACGTTAGTTCACGTGTGCTTGCGTTCGCGTTAGAGTTTTGGTTTTTATATTTAAAGTTGAAGAAAGGTTTTTGTCAAAGGAATTATTAATATAGATTAATTGGCGTGATATTGTATACTCCACCTTTTTTTAAATAAACGTATTTTCCATGAACGGGTTTTGTTTTTTTGAATAACTTTACCTAAAAAAAATTTTTCCCGCATTATCGTCGCACCCCTACTTTTCAAAATTGATTTTAGAATAAAATGTGCGACGATTAGTATACAAGAAAAAACGGTAGTTTTATTTCACAAATTGACCCACATGTTGGTGTTAAATGGTGTATTAACTTGCATTTCCCTGTTTTAGGGTGTATTATTGACACACAGTTGGATGTTATTTGGGTTTATCAGATTTTATCATAAAATCTTGTCCTTTGTAACTCACCATAATAGCTAACAAAATTACTAACTAAAAAAAAGTGTGCAAACATATTATGGGAAAAAATGTATGGAATTAAAAATATGACATGAAAGAAATCTAGCCTCACAAAGCAACAGAATTAAGTCAGATATGTATGGATGAAGTAACAATTCATAAATAATGATATGGCTACTGTATTAGTAGCAATGAGATAATTATCCTTTTAAAGTTTTTTTTTACATATTTATACAGGAGAAACATAAAAAAACAATTATTTGTTTTTTAAAGTGCTTCAGTGTAATTGAACTTAATAGAACAAGTTGGTTGGACAATATTGTTTACTTGAGAAGTAGAATCTAACTATACTGACAGAACTGGCCAGTTGTAGTGGCCGAATCTCATTTACAAACCCATCTACAGCTTTTAACATATCTTACTGATATTATTATTTTATTTTCCATTTATAGAGATTAATAACTAGTAAACATATTTCTAACTCATGAGCACGTACAGTCTTGTCAGCGACTTGAGGTGACTCAGACGATCAGCATGTATCATTTGTATTTCATTCACATCGAGGTACCTGAAACAATAGAAACTACCTTTGAGCTACGGAAGAGGCGTGCTGTACGTGGAATAAAGTTACAGGTCGAGCGTGCGAGTTGGAAGAGTGATGGCTCGCTGCTAGTCCTGGAAACATGGCACTAACACTGGTAGGGTGGTATCTGAACATGGAAATTCACCTTTATAAATTTTTATTTCTCCTCACGAGTTGCCTACTTATTTACATTTTGTGTTTTTCTCTACTTGGTTCATTATGCTATAGGTTCCACCTTCCCCATCAGTTTTTGCACCCATCTGTATTATTTCAAACATCCCCTTTCAACGTACGCTGTCAGTTCGTGTTTAAATGGTCGGCTTCTGGAAGGGAAGACCCCTTATACCCAAATTTCTACTCTGCGTGTGTCCAGCATCAGTCCGCTAATGATCTGCAGTATTACAACCACAGATGACGAGAAACATCCTTTTATTATGATAACCTTTCTATAAAATATATGTATATTATATTAGACATGTGTAGGATTAGATGTAATAGTTTACAAATTTTCAACTTTCTTTGTTTTAGAAAAGCTCTTCACACTTTGGTGAACTATCTTACTCTTATTAGGGAATTACTCATTTTGAAATAAACTTGAATTAAAAGAGCTATACCCTTAAAATTTGTTTTCTATATTTATTTTTTGGCATGACAACGTCTAATAAATCAATGAACGCCGGCTGCTTGCACAAAAAAGTGTCCCGTAACACACACTGTCCCACTACGATGTATCCCATTATGCTCATTGTACGCTTGTGCTGCATCTCTCTTCCACTCGATTGGAACAACCATCGATTTGACTTTTCAATCATGTTTTCGTCATTTGAATTATTAATATTATGTAATTTAACGATCGTCCACCGATTTTCAGCACAATCAGTACGGTTATTTAAAAGTAAAGTTGAATTTTCAAATACGTTATTGTACGAACAATGGTGTTTTACAGTTACACATAATAATTCAAATTACACCCGGGATCTTTTGCACAATGTTTTAAAAAATATTGTAACCCATTATAAATAAGTTTGGTGTATTTGGAATGCGTATTTGTTATAAAAACGTATTAAAAAATGAAATAATATTATTCCCCTACGGTGCTGTCATCTACAGTGACAGATGCGAACCGAACGAATCGCGCAATTTACCCGCTTCAGCAGCAACCAGGCACTCGTTAATTCATATTTTCCTTTTTTTTATCTCGAGGGGCGTTATTATTAATGAATTATAAATAAGATTTCGTGCCCGGGGCCACAATTGCATATCATTTTGAGCACTGGAAGACATAAAAACGTAAAATATTCTCGACAAATTTTAATCTCGGCCCCAGCGCACCACAAGCATCTGGGTTGGAGATTAAAGCCGAAATTCTTTCTTAAACTTACTAATACTTTTTTATTAACTGCAAGGGCATTTTTGTTAAATTCTACGTTTAATTTCACGACGACCAAACTTCGTCGTTAAATGTGTAATTGCGAAAAAGCGTAAAACATTCTCGGCGATCTTGAAGTTAAATAGCAAACATGTATATAAGTTATAGTTAAAATAATCTCTTTGTTAAAGTAATAAACATATTTGAATTAATGAGTGCAAATAAAAGTAAATTTATCAATTCAATTGTAGATTTCATTTCACTCCTTCTTTGTATCCATACAAAGTAGTGATAATTCAATAAAAAAGATTCAATTTTATTTAAATAAGTATGCAATCATTTCATCAATGTTTTGTTATGACGTCACGTTAAACTATCGTCCGTAAACTGACTTTACAGACAACCAATTTTTTCAAAACATACCTTAAAGTAATTTGGACAGTTAAAAATGAACAATTATGTTAATATTTATTTCTTTGATTGATTTTTAAAGTATTTAGTTTCAAAACTTTGTGCACTTGTTTATTGCAGAGTACTTGAATTGACGCTGTACCTCCTGCGGCAGAACATCCAGTTCTCATGAGTCAGAGACAAAATAGTGAAATCCTTTAAATAATTTAAAATTACCATATTTGTTTGCCCTTAATTTATTTTGCAGCCTGCGGCCTAATTTAATTTAAATGCCAACTGATTGTGTTTTTTAATGTTGTATCTAAATGGAGTAGTTACAGCCATCAACAAACAATCTCAATTTTGACTTATGTTTTCAACTAAATATTTAATGTAAATTTTTATAACAGCATTTTTAAGCCTTGAGCCATTTGTTTTTCACTCAAGGAATTTATTCAAGCGAAGTGTTTAGTTTGAAAGTTTCACATAAAATTATTTATCTCTTTTTTTCGAGTGGGTTTTGGCATAAGGTGACGCTGTTCTCCTCCCTCGCGCTGTCCACCTCCGGCAGTCTTCATCAGGCCACGATCTGGGGCGGACGGATCATCCCATAGAGAGCATTTATCTTTGTCCCACCAATTCAGTAATACTGGTAACTATGCTTCATCGACCTTAAAACCTTTTTTTTTTCACTCCCCACACATCCCTGGATTATGTATTCTGCAAGGCATAACCTGGCTGTCATTAACTTCACCCACCGTATCACCATCCACCGTATGGTTTATTGCTTACAGCACTGGCTGACTCCAGAGAGATTTTGGTTTGATTAAGTCACACATATGCCTGCTGGTATCAAACGTAACTTCTCTTCAGCCATTTAATGTAGGATTCACGACATGCAGCAGAGCCCGATTCACATTTAACTCCAATTGAAACTGTACCTTGCGTAACCAGACTGCAGTGAGGTCTAATTCTAGTGTGTTTCGCAACTAACGTAATATGCAACTTGTTTTGTTTTTCCACTATCATTGTACTTTGTCAGCACAAATCATACATGTATTAATAATGTAACATATTTTTAAAAGCACTTTTTTTCCACAATGTTTTAAAGTCATTTACGAGTTTCACAAACCTAGTCTAGCGCGCATTATGCTGAGCAGGGAATGTGCAGCAGAGTATAAGCTAGTACTTTAATTCAATTAGTGGACCATGCTGGGACTGATGACACACACAATATCAGTGATTAGACACCTGAGCTAGCCTGGCGCCCTCCCGGACAATTAGCAGCTTACATTCACGCCAGCATCCACAAGTCTCACCCCGGGTTTCAACCACAAGACCGCTGGTGATAGCGGAATAACACTATCAAAATAATTCTTAAACTTTGTAAAAAGTGATGTCTATATAAACAGAGAGTAAAATCATGTGTAACTAATGGCACATACAATCTCTGTGTTATTGCATAATAGGTAAGTAAAATTTTCAATCCCAGCAAACAAATCTCTAAAGCAAATAAGAAAATATATAATACAAAATCTTATATATTGCATGAAACTTTATCATAGGAGGTAATAAGTCTTATGAATGCTACATTAGCTAAGGTTATAATGTCACGTAAACACAACTAAGACATCTCAGATGAAATTTTTCAAACACTGCTTAGCTTTTTTGCTGCCTGTTGCCAATGCTTATAGTTACCACTTCCACCAGCTGTTTGAAACTGTTTAGTTATTAAATCATTAAAAACATTAATATAAATGTTTTTACCTTTTAAATATTTCTACTGAGATACTACTCATGTGACTTGGGTTGCAAGTTTTATTCCCTGACATGACTCAATTTGTGAACACCCTTCCTTAAGTACTTTGGAACCCACATCATTCTTGATTGTTGTATCATCTGAAGCATCTGTGCCTCTGCTGTTACTTCAGAAGTATGTAGTAAGTACACCTATCCCTCACTTAGCACGTCTTCAGATTTCGCGGATTCAATTAGCGCGTTGTTAATTTTACTGCCCCAGTCTTGAATAACACGTCTGTAAATTTCAATTAACACGAAATCTCCGCAGGCAAAAAAAAAGAAAAAAATCGGGCACATCACTACGAAATCTGATTCAACTTCTGTAAACAACAGATGTGCTGTGGGATACAGTTAGCCAAACAAGGGGGGGAAGAGATGCACGCGCAGGTCTGTCTACGCTATCGGCTGTTGTAAAAACATCAGCTATGGCAAGTTAAATTGCGGCTATGAAGTGTAAAGGACCAAATGTTTTTACGTCCGCGTGTATGCCGCCATGCCGTACCATTGTCGCCTGGCCAAGGACCGTGCCGTGAACTCAGTCTAGCCAGTGGCAGAGAATTCACTCAAACAAAATCAACGTCTGCCCATTCAGCTGCCGGTAACTGTACGTGCTTGATCACTCATAATGCATCGTGCTCAATTATTTGAGACAAAACTAGAAGTATTCGGCGTGCAGATTGTCATGAAGACCATGCTTATATTGGTCGCCTTTTAGTTTTAAGCAAGTCAACTGTGCGCACAATCATACGAAGTAACGACTCTTATCAAAAGTTTATATAAGTCTGATGCTGTTGGTTGTACTAGCTGGAATATATTTGACATTAGATACCGGAACAGAAATTAATAGATGTTTCACATGGAAAAGGTTGTTAAATGAATATTGCAATGAAAAAAAATAACAGTGGCCTGACAGAATTGGTGTGAGCCAGGTGGTGATACGCGAATAAGCACTTTAATTTTGCAAAATAAAATGTAGTTATCCGGACAGTAATATCGGTTTCACTGTCAGTAAAGGATTGTTTGGAAAGGTACGCGACGTGAGTTGAAGTTCACGCCCGGGCGGGCAAGTCAGCAAGCCGACTGACGATAAAGTACATAACCACGTATCTCCCGTTACGCGGTGTCGTATTTGTCATACAAAGTGCGATGGGAGGCATATAAAGATTAATGGTGTGACATAATTATAGTTGAGTGTTATTCTACGCATTTATATTACGCAAAGTATATTTTCCTACACAATAATGGAACACATTAAATCAATTAACCTTGCTATTTATGGAAACTAATGCTTCAGAATACGCGATTTCGAATAACACGAGCATTTTTTAGGAACAAATTAATCGTGCTAAGTGAGGGATAGGTGTATCACCTTACTCAGCAATATAGAAAATGATGCACCGAGGCTGGCTTGCACTGTCAGGTAAGGAAAATCTAAGCCAAAACTTTTCAGTTCAATCAACTGGAGCAATCCTTTCTTGCCTCAAGTCACAAGTATGCAAGAGAGCCTTATGTATTTGTGAAAAGTTATTTAACACAGTTTGTATGGAATGTAAAGATTTGTAAAGCTTTGTGTGCCCCTCTGTGTGACAGGTGGCCCTTGCACCAGCTGCAGTGTGTCAGCTCTAAGAGGAAGTGGCTTGTCTTGGGACCCCAGGGCTCAGGAACTAGTCGGGCAGGAAGCGGCACTGGCACTCACAGTTCCGTCGTCTCCGGGGGAATGCTCCTTGGTATTTCCTTGAGCTTGACCCGGCTGCAGCGAACTATGGTCCCGGTGCACGAGCACTTGGGCGGGCAGTAGTTGTCGCCCAGACAGCCCTGCTCACTCTCGCCTGCAGGACAGTACAGAGAAACCACGTGTGAGATGTTCTTAGGAATGCTACTCATGCAATTAATTTCAGTTTTTATTCGGCTTGCCACTCTGTTGTTAGTTGATGACCAACAAAGCATTGGCAGCAAGATGGTTCAAAATCTGTGGAGTGTGCTTCAAATCACTGTCAGTCCCATTTCATCCCCACAAAACTGGGTCTTCGTACTTCATCTTTTTGAAACTAGTGGAATGAATTAAGAAATTAATAAAGGTTTAACATCTCGTGAACTTAGAGCTCGTGGAGATAAAGGCGGGATGAAATGATCAGATGGATGGAGCAATGATGGAATCAGCTGGTGGGAAAATGGGAGTATTCAGATCAATCACCAATTCACAGTCACCACAGTTCCCACTTTCTAGAAGTCCTTCTTTGATCATGTCAAGAGTGGAACAATTTCACCACACTCAACCACCATGGCATCTTAACTCAATGAACACATTTTCCCCTAATTTACCAACACTTCAGATAGGTCTCCGATTATGTATTCCGGATCACTAGAAAGATTTTTGCATGCCAAAACCATACAAAATATTTCTTGAGATTTGTGTGATCATCATTGCATTAAGAATAGTGCATTCTACATTGTTTGATTCTTACCTTATGAAATAATTTGGGCCAAGAAGAAAATAACTTTCACCAATCCTTTTCCGGCCTTTGCACCACCGTAGTGCGTGAGCGCCATGTGTGTTTAAACAGTGCGCCACAACTCCGGAATACATCCGGCCATTCACTGTTACATAACCCTTTTAATTCAACAAGTAAAGTACATAATTGTCATTCTTTCTTTTGATCCTCAAGGGTATTTATTTTTAGCAGACTGGCTTGAAGTGCCCTTATAACATAATTGAAATCATTTTTTATATTTAACAAAGACGAAGCCGAACAATTTCGAGCAGGCCCGAAATGGGCTGAAGCAGGTAATATTTTAAATCTTAATCACTACACTACTGTATATTAATTAATAATGTGGGCATGTGAGAACGTGCCTCAATTATGTACCCTCAATTATGTTTTTGTATGTTTCATTTTAAATACCCATGGCAAAAAATCGAATAAATCTAATTGTGGTTTGCTTGGCGGGCAAACGCAATGATGCTCCGGAGAGCACGCTCTGCCACCCCAGTCTAACATCATCACCGGTGGAGGTATGACGCGCCAGCACCCTGGGGACTTCATCCGTTGCAATAGCTGACAAAGTATTTCTCTTTTCAACTTCAATTCATTCAGATTGCTTTCTCAATGTCCTCGGGGCAAACCTCAGGTGGCAGACTGTTTAAAAAACAATTATTCGCTCTTAAAGAGACTTTTGAAACTGACAACATAAAACTCAGTACAGTCACGAGGGTGGTTGGTACAACCCGTAAACCGATTCATGTAAAAGGGCTGTGTAACAGTTACACAAGATGTGTACGAGGGAGAGCTGTAATTGTAACGAGAATAAAAACGTATATGGAGTTCCGAGTCATTAACCAGCCACTTGCCGACCATCTGCGATATCAGGCCTGTGGGATGCCTTGAGAGCCCACATTTCCATCTCGTGTGAACGTGCCCGATGCTGAGAACGAACCAGGTCTTCGGTAATTCTGTAAATGTATTAAGGAGGGTCCGAATCTCGTCCTCACATGGGTCACGTCATGCCTGAGAGAAGTCTCCACCGGGTCTTTGGGCCTTAACATACAGTGATGCCCACTTAACATCTTTCTTAATGAAACATATTCCTGAACCACAACAAAGTGTTCAACATTATTCGTGGGTATCCAAAGTCAAATTGAATCTTCTCTTAAATTACATATCTCATATTTATGTGGGTAAGAAAGCAAAATTAAGTTGCACTATTTCTGTTCAGTCTTTGTACTGTGGTGAGACATAAAAATAATTAATGACATATTATTTTATTTAAGTGAGCAATCTCAGCAAGAAAAATACTTCTTTAATATAGTTAACATATACAGATAATGTTACTTGTAGCAGAGAAAATACATCAATGACAGTCTTGATTTTTCAGTTGTTCACTATCTAGTTATTTCATAGGTGGTCCATCTATGTACATGAAAAGAATGCAGTATATAATTTCCAATATTTACATAATCCTGCCATTACCATACATGCTATGTGATTTAGTCCAAAAGGTAAAGAATGAACGTTTATTGAGAATGGAAATTTATAACTTTAATGAAAAAAAGCAATGCAGCTAATGAAGTTTTGATTTTAAAAATGATATGTGTGTTGTTGCCTTACTTACTGGCACACTTGAACTCGTGGCTTGGCAGATCGGCGATTGCAACGTCCTTCACATGCAGCGGAGCTTGGCAGCGAGGGCTCCCGCCACCGAGGTCCTTCTTGCGAAGCCAATCAGAGAACCAGGCAAGATGACAGTTGCAGGTAAATGGGTTTGACTGCAGGTTTCTGGGAAGAAGGCATCAACACGAATTATGATTTGTTTATAACTTTCTATCTTAATAATTGTGTACATCCATTTAATCAAATCTACTTCAAAGTCTTTTAATACTACTTTAGTACCATACAATTTTTTCAAAATATATATTTTTTAAAATCAAATTCTGAGTCTATGCAAATACATAGTTATAGTAATTTTTGCTATAAAAAATCTAATTAGTGTTGAAGTTAGATAATAAAATTTAAAATGTTAAACAATAATTAAAAATATTTATAAAACTTAAAATATTTTAAGCCAAAAATATATATACATACTACTACATATAGGCTACACGTAGGTACAAGTGGGAAATTAAATATTTATTCTCTTGTTTGTGAGACATAAAATTTAAAAAAAAATCCCTTTCAGCACAGCCTACAGACGTAAGTAGATTTCGAAGTACCTATTTTTTCTGGAAATATTTTGGAAATATGTATAAAATTCTGGAACATTTTAAGAATTTAATGTACCTAACACATTTTTGCAAAAAAAATGACTGATCAAAAATTTTCTCATTTTCCATGCAGAAAAAAATTATGAATGTTTTTAACTCAATGCATCCAGCATTGAAAAGCTTAGAACTAATTACATATTATGCCAACTAAGGTAATTAGTCAATATTTTTGACTTTTAAAGCCTATCTTTCATTCCTTGCACTAATAACGTGGTCATCTAAAAATTTGCTTTGCACCAAGGTTTAAGATGATAATAAGTATTTTAAAATAAAATAAATTCAAACGGATTTGATACTAAGAATGTTAAGATTTTTTTGTTTTTAATTTCAACCTCTGTTTTTATGGTAATAATTTATTCCATAAAAATTGTTTCATCCAAAGTTTTAGTTAAAGTTTAGGATTTATATAATAAATTATAAATGATTTGAAAGTAGGCCTATACTTTCAATCCTTGTTATTTCCATCCCATGCAGGAATGGTTGGTTAGATAAATTTTTATTTTAACAAAAGTTTTAGACAATATTTAGAAAGTTAAACAAAAATAAGAATGGATTCGATAGCGTACATGATAATTAAGTTTTATTTATTTTCGTATTCCTATCCCTGTTTTTTTTAAACCCCTGCAGCAATGGCTTATCTTATCAGATAATAGTTGATATTTACAAACATTTTGAACAGATTTGATAGTGTGATTACTAAGGTAGTTGTAAATTTTTTTGTCTTTCAACCCGTGCTATTTTCCACCCCTTGCAGTAATATTTTGTTTGTATAAAAATTATTTCAGACGAAAATTATAGATAAAAATTTATGGTCTTACAATAAATTATAATGGATTAAATAATGTATATGTTGAGGAATTTATGAATTTTTTTTTTTAATTCTACCCGTGTTTTTTAAATTCTATTTTTACAATGGGTTGTTTTATCAAAAATTGTTTTAGACAAATATTTTAGATGAAAATTATGCCATTTAAAGATAATATTAATGTATTCAATGTGTGCTTACTAAGAGAGTAATGAATTCTTTTTGTCCTCCCAACACTTGTTTTTTCCACCCCTTGCATGTATTTAAACAAAAGTTTTTGGTATTACCCCTACGAGTTAAAATACATTCAAACGGATGTGATATTCATCATGTTATGGGAGTAAAAGCAATTTTTCTGTTTTCAAAAACCTTCCCCATTTCTACCTACCCCTTTGGTCGGATACTGCCAGTTATCAAACTTCACCAAGATTTTCCATGATTATATTTTATGTATCAGTTTGGAAGTGATTTGTGAAAAATTGTGGCAGTTATCATGTTCCTAAAAATATATATGTACACACACACTTTTGAGTTTATGATGCTTTTGGGGTCTGTGGACCATGAAACGAAAAATGGTATAAAAATTTTCTGGAAGTCGCAACATGGTAACGGCTACAGTATGAAGTATTTTTTCGAAATGTACTTAAAATTAACCCAAATAATAAAAATATTCCCCAACCATCACACCCAAATAATAAATCTGTGATCTTTGTTTGTTAAACGTAAACTAAAATTTCACTGAAATAAAATCTTACAAGAGCAAGAAGTTTCACATATGTCACAAAAAAACTTCTTTTTTATGGCTTAAGTTTAATAGCTGAAGTGCATGTTATGTGAAATTACTAATTATGTATACAGATAAAACCATATTGTTAAAATTTCCTACTTGAATTTATTTTTTTTGTCTCTTATTCTAAATAATGTGAACACTTCATGTAGGTTATTCTGTAACCTCTGGATTTAAACAAGAAATGTTGAAAACGTCTCTAATAAAGCCTGAAATAAGTAAGGTCCCTGCACATTTATTTATTTTTTGTAAACCAAGGACACAGTAACTTACAAAGTATGCAAAGAAGTGAGGGTGTCAAAAGAGCCGGGCATCACGCAAGTTATTTCATTGCTGTAGAGAGACCTGCAACATAAATCAGTTTACCTCAAGCACTTACAAAACATGTCAACATGCTTTTAACTTCTTTACTTGATGTTAAATCAAGTTTTGAAGTGACCAGGGCCATCAAGAAAAACTAAGGGCCCGGGAGGAAATAATTTTTTTCAACTTTTAAAACCCCTTAAATGAAAAAAATATATATATTTTATATAGACTATAAATGTTACTGTGGCCATAACCAGGGGCGCAAATCTGTAGGATTCGCAAGGAGGGCCCATGGAAATATTCAGGGGAGAGGCGTGCAGGTTGAGAGTATTGTATGTGGGGTTGGCTGACACAAGACATGTCTGGATACTGTGCTTGTGTGTTGTAAACTGCCTATATTTTAGCCTACATGCATGCAATAAGCAGAAAACTTTAAAATATATATAAAATTCTCCATAAAACATAGTTTCGACAGCAAACCTGTTTCACAGTGAGGGTTTTCTTAAATCCCTCCCTGCCCTTCCTCCCGGGATCTACGCCCATGGCCATAACTGTAAAAGTTATCTCTGCATATTGCATAACTCTTAAGGTTTCTTATGAATCCTATAAATAATAGACTTTTTATTTTGGTTCTCTCAGGATAAACACAAGCATTAAAATAATCTCGATACTCAAGTAGCCTTCCCTGGTGCCTGTGTTCCGGAGATTCGGGACACACCCCCCGTCCCCTTCTCAACCTTGACCAATCCAGGATATTACTGATATTTTCATAAAGTAGACTCATGTGTACAAGGTATTTTGGTTCAGCAAGGAACTTTTTCTTAAACACTGAGCATAATGAGAAACCACAAAATATTGTTATAAAAATACATTAACATATTGTTATATTTATAACATATATATAACATATAAATATATATACACATATATATATACACATACATATATACACATATATACACATATACACATATATATAACATATTGTTATATTATAACATATTGTTACATATTGTTACATATTGTTATAAAAATACATTAACTGCCATTTTTTATTAAAATTGATTTTGAGATCATCACGTAATAGCTAAAATATGAACGCCCTTTAAATTAGCATGTGTTAACTTGATACTAAGATATTTTTTGGTGGTTCAAATTCGTACCATAAACAACCAGACATAAAATAAATACATTTTAGAAAAAGAATGAATGAAATAAACACTAATGAAATAGTTAAATAATTTCATAGGATTTGTGTGACACCCTCATAATTTCTTCCCTTCTTCTATGTAAAAAAATAAATACAATGAGTAGTTCATCTTCGCTAGTACATCAGTGTATATACCTATTTTATATATTGAAGCCCCACATCTCGACAGCGAAGTCATGAGAAGGTTACACACAACACTAATGAAAAAAAAATATTAGGGAAAGGAATTAACTATGGCCTATTGTAAGTAACCAGCTCAGCATTTCCTTAGAGTTATTTTGGGAAGTTACTGAGAAGCAAAAACAGGATGAAGGCAAGGCCAGGCCAGGATTCAAACCTGGGTCATCTAGAATTTGAGTCTAGTGTCTTACACTGTGCTACCTCACTTCTTTAGTTTCTAGCTTTACAAGCTACAAACACACTGATCATACACTGAAGGCCACTGATAACTATTACGGGCTCCTAACCTTTAAGAATGTGCTTAGTGCTCATCAATTTATTGCGTTATGAGGAGTTTTGAATCGAACCACTGTATATTCCCACATGGGCCTAATTTCTCAGTAATCAAGGCTACTCAAAATTTCAGTAGACCTTGCTCAAGTATTGCATTGCAAGCTGCATTTTCACATAATTATCATTTGAGTTACATTTTCAATGTTCCTTTTCATTGAGTAAAATAAGTACTAGCCAAATATTTTGAAATTGAAGAAGATACTGTGATTACATGTTATTTTTAACATTCTCGATTTTTAAATCAAAAATTTTATACATCACAGTGATCTTTATCAGAGAATCTGGTTTTTAATGGGAAAATTAAAAAAAAAAAAAAAACACCTGATTGTATCTCTGACAAGTAAAATACATAATAGGTATTAGCATAAAAGCATAAAAATGTGAGACTTACATAAATGTGGTGGAAAATGAAAGCGAAAATTAATAAAATTCAAATATATAATTTTTTTTAACAGATTGCTTGTAAATTAAAAATTATTCTTTAGAAATATGTACCTATACACATCAAAGTTTTCATGTAAAAGTGTATGATATTTAATCCCCCCAAAAAAGTAACTGCAACTCTCTTTGGTAACACAGTTTATTAAAATCAAACTATCGCAACATGAAATACACTTAAGCTCAATACATGATATGATAAAGTTGATATAGTACATGTGTTTTATTTTGGAACCATTGGCCACGAATTAATATTTTAGACCACAATATCCTGTGATGTTCAAGGTTACAGGTAGCCTAATCTGGTAATCCAATTGAAATACTGAGTTAAGATTTGTACGAAAGCCATATTTAATTTTTTGCATTCATCACTTAACTAAATTTTTATATTTATATGTCATAAATGCATAAATTTACACACAATAAGTTTTAACTTTGTACTTTCCTAAATAAGCATATTGCATACACTCTTACCTCCTAAAATTTAGCAAACAAGAAATTTTGACTTAGAGTACCCATTTATTTATAAAAATTTTTTAAAGCAAAAAAAAATTCTAGGTTCATTACAGACACATTACTTACAAAGTTTTGAGGTTGTGTAGGCCTGTAAACATTTTGTTGTGGACTTCTCGAATTTGATTTTCTGCCAATATGCTAGAAAAAAGAAACATACTTTAGAGCACAGAACAGGTAAAGTAAAAAAAAAAATCACTTTAAATACTGAAATACTTATCATAGTGTTTATATATTTGCCATAGCAATGCAAGTTACCTATATGATAAAATTTTATCACACGTACAGGCAAAGTTGTGTTCAGTTAAAGTTAAAATTAATGTATCTGGTGAAAGAAACTCACAGCTCAGTAAGATGTGCTGTTCCTTCGAAAGAATTCTCTTCAATGCCAGTTAACTTGTTACGCCGCAGATCCAGCTTTTGGAGATTTGGAAGTCGCCCAAAAAGGCCATCAGACTTTATACGACTGATCTCGTTGTCATTCAATAACCTTAACAAAAATTAGTAGTTTTACACAAAAAAACTTACAATGCTTGAAAAATTTATAAAAGTATACCTATCTTCCTATTGGTTTTTTAGAACACAAATACAAATATGTGTTCACTAGCTATTCTAGATATGAATCATAGTAATAATTAAAATTATACATGCTGAGTCAGTCAGATCATTGTGCATTTATTCTGAGAGGCTATTCATAATTAAAAAAGTTTTTATGTTTATTTCATAGTAAATATTAAATGTGCTCAGGGCACCTATTTGAGTTTGATCATACGTGGCTTAACTTATTCTTCCTATTTTGTGGTCAGGAAAAAATTTTAGAGTTTGTACACATCTTTCTGAAACACTTATCTTTTATGTAATACATCACATTTATTATGGCAGGATCATGTTTTGTTGATAGTTGCTGTATTTCTGATCACCTGTTAATATTAATAAGTTAGTCTAATTTATAGGTATACGCAGTCAATTTCACCTTACTTCACTAAATTGTGACAAGACATCATTAAACAGGAAAATGTATGTAAACTTGTAATTTCTCTCAATGAAATAATATTGAGTCAAGTAATAAGATGTTGCTGATTTTATTTTGTTCTGTGCTATCTATATAAACTAAAACATTTGACCCTTGAAACCCATTAAAGTAACTTCTTGCTTTTTAAGTGGTCTTGCATTCGAAATAACTTTGCATTCAAGATTGTATTTTGTTAGTGGTGATTTTATATTCTATTTCATTTTAAATTATGGGTAGTCTTACTTTTAAGATTGTCTTAAAATGTAATATGATTGGTAACAATTGTGATAAATGAATGAGACGTAGTGAAAGAACCAGTGGTATCAAAGAACCAACTAAATGACGTCCTATCGGGGTACAGCTGGTGGTGACTGAACGAGCAGGAGGCTCACAGCTCGCTGGTGTACATGGGAATGTCCTTGGGGATGTCGTGCAGGTTGCGTCCGGAGCAGTCGACCACGTTGGCGGTACACGTGCACTCCGCGGGGCACACCGTGTTGGCCAGACACTCGCCCACCAGCCGGGTGCGGAACTCCTCCACGCCTGCAAGCACAAGTGCCTTGGTCGCTCGTTCTCGCTCCTGTTCCCCCGTTCCCCGTGTCTATCAAACAATGTGTAGTATTCTCGAAATCTTTCAGAAACTAAGGGCCCGGGGAAAAAAAAAATGTGCTGGACCCCCTCGCTTTTACGTTGCTGTGGTAATAACTGTAAACCTGATTTGTGTGCATCGCATTCTACTTTTAAGGTTTTCTCTGATCGACGAGTGTCTTAACAAAATAATTGTAATTTTCGTCCTTTCAGAGTAAACCCAAGCATTTAAAAAATAAATTAATACAACCAACAACCCCCCCCCCCCCTTTATTTTCTAGTACCTCAGGCATATTGCCTTCCCCCCCCCCCCCACCCTCCTCTTCATTGTTCCACCCTCACGGTGGGCTTGGGTGTACCCTGATAGGACGAAAATTACAAGTATATTTTTAATAGACACGTCATTCAAAGGGAATCTTACAAGTAGAATGCAATGCACACGGATCATGTTTACAGTTGTGGCCACACTAAAGTTTATAGTATTTAGTATTTTTTTTTAATTAGTAGTTTTTTTTAAGTTGTACATTAAATAACAGGGAGAAAATTATTAGTCCCGGGGCCCTTAGTTTCTCTTGACAGCTCTGAGTGAAACTGGTTTTTAAATTGTATCTCATCCAAAAATAAGGCACTTATTCAATTATACCAAATTAATAAACTGACATTTTAAACACAAACTTGTATGAAGAGTTTGAACTGTTGCACTACCCAGGAAAAAATTATTCTAAAATTGTAAAAGCTTATTATTAAATGAACCAGTAAACAAAATATGAGCTCTTCAATTTATTTTACTCAAACAGCAAGGAAAGAGGTATAAGAGCCTTGTTGTAGTGAGATCCACTACCATAACCAGTCGCAGAATTTTTGTGACTTCCTGATTCATCACCGTGGAAAGCTGCTTAAACCAGAGGCAGCTAGGTGTACAGATTATATTTTATAATTAATGAATTTTATTTGTTTGATCATTTTTCTATTTTAATTTAGAGATTTTTTTTGGGGTGCTCTGACAATGGCACGAACAAATTTTGAAAATTTTTATGAAGTCTATGATATATCAAATAAACTAGGTAGCTACTCCAGCTTTTAATCTGGCTTTTTTTTTTTTACAAAATGCTGAATTTGAATATTTTTTTAATGTTAAAAAGGTAATATAGTTACTGTAATATTGAAATAATTTGTTTAACTTTAAATAAATGCATAGGCAATGAAATGTTAATTTTCACTGCAGTAAATTGCAGAAAAAGAACATCTGCAAGGTTCAACACTCAAACGGAACCATCTGCTTTCAAAACCTTGCTTACCCTTACATTTAAACTTTTCGTCCTTCAAGGACTCAATTCGCCGCCTCTGCATCCTCTTGGGAGCGTCGCAGCGAGCGCCTGATGTCTCGATGGGGTTGCGGTGGAGGTACTCTGCCAGCCAGCGCAGGTTGCAGTCGCAGATAAAGGGGTTGCGGCCGAGGTGCCTAAACATTGCACACACATACCAACATCTCAATGATTTTTATTATCAAGACCATGCAATGCTATGTAAAAATCTAGGTCTTACTTCTATTATAGCTTACAAAAAAAGATGATTTAAAAGTCAGGCTAACTGGTAATGCAAGTTGTTGAAGTGAAACACCCCTGGAAACACGTATCTATTGTCACATTTTCTGAATTCTCATCATGCTGTTTTCCTAGGCACAGTTTGAATCGGAGGAAAAAATTATTTCATAAATACAATTTTTTTTCTCTTGATATCTAGAACTGCACTTTTTGTTTACTGAATATTTTACAAATATCTGTTATTATGTTGATGACATTTAGTCCTTATTGCTTGACTTAGAGACGCCAACCCCAGGTAGTGTCGCAGTGCGGGAAGCCGCGATGCTTCTGAGTCAGCGTGTTTCTGCAGTCGTCCAACATTGCCTTCTGCATTACGGAGGTGAAGGTCAAAACAGCACCCAGCCCTGAACACTGAACCTAAGGATGTGAAGTTTGTTATTGTCTCGCTAATGTTTAACAATAAAATGATATGCTGGTTGGCAATTTGTGAAGATGCCTGACTGGTGGATGGAAGGTGTAGGTTGATCCCAGGGTTAGGTCGGGGTGCTCGGCTGGTCGAGAGGTGCTGTGTTGCCTCAGCACCATCGCAACGCTCAGGCTGACCGAGTTGCCATTCCTGTAGTGGTCTTTGCTCTCATCTACTGCTCATAATCATCATGAGTCAGTTCACAGGATTAACTGGTATGTACTGACTGCTGCGGTTAATGATTTTAACTATTGAAACATTAATTTCGGTTTTTTCAACTTATACTTATCTATAGGCATGTTATGAAAAAAATGATGAGTGCATTTATATGATGCGCACACAGCATGCAACAAAAATTGACTGGTTGAAAAAAGTATAAATACAAATTAAAAAAATTTATATGTGCTTTTAAATCATATACTTTAGTGATTGATATTGAATACTAGTCCATACCATTAAAAATATTTATTTATTGTGAATATTAGTGATATAAATTGTGTTTATAAAATTTTCAAGTATATTTATATCAGTGAGGTAAGATCCATATGTATTTTATTTGCATTATAAATTAAAACTTATTACATTATTATTTGATAAATAATTAATATAAATTTTTTTATAAATATTTTGCATATTTATTAATTTTAACTAATTATTAAAATTTATCTCAATTATTTTAATAACTTAAATAATTAATTTTATACACATGTTTAAATTAATTCTCAATACAGAATTAATTTAATTATTTTTGTTAGACTAAATTGCAAAATAGTTCGATGTCTTAAATAAAAATAAAAGTATAACGTCTAACACGTGTATATAAGTACACTTCTTCTGCACGTGGGTGAGCGATATAGCCACGGGCGCACACGAGCCGCAAGAAGCGCGACTCGCAGTTGGCCGGGGAGGCCTTGGTTGGAAGAAGGAAGGGGGGGGGGGGGGACAGGTCTGGGGCTGGCACCGCGCCCAGTCCTGCTGTGTGCACGCGGGCGATTTGTCTGGCGGAGTGATTTTCCGTGAGATCGTTAGCGGGATTTATGTGCCGCACCTCTTTCTTCCCCCGCCTCGCGGAGCCGCCGACCGAGGCGACCCTCTGGCCGGAAGCGCTCTGTCGCCCGCCGGCGGGGTCACGCCCCGGCGAACAGCCCTCCCCCTCCCCCCTCCCCCTCACCGTCTTCCACCTCTTCCCGCGCGTCGTACGTCTATCGATATCGCTTTAAATTTCACCGCGACAACTTCCCCCTCCAGCCTCCGTCTTTGTTCTTTATCCCCGTCGCCTGCGCCGCGCTTTTCTCTCCTCGGGAGGGAAAAAACTTTCCACGCACTTCTCCAGGACTTTTTTTATTTATTTTCCACTTCCTTCCCCCTTTCTTGCTCCTCAGCGGTGTAGCAAAAGAGCGATTCGCCGCGCCTCGTGTTTGTTCGCCTCTTCGGCAACTGGCGGTCGGCGAACCCGCGCGCTCCCACAGAAGATAAAACAATATCCTCATCCGAAAGTGACTCCGGGGTTCTGGAGGAACATGGGCAGGACTGAAGTATAGGTATGATAGCAGGAGAGTTGTGTGCGCTGCGATTACGTCACGGGGAACTACAAGAGAATCCGCTGACACTTCAGGTTTTTCACGAATTTATAGATCTTTTGATGTGGAAGCTGTAACAATAATAGGTCGTCTTTCAATCCTCTTATTTGGGTACGTCCGTTGGTTAGTCTTCCTAAAGTCTTGTATGTCTACTAGAATATGAGTTCGTGTTTTAGGCAAGGTTTTAAGCTAAACATATTATTTTCCCCCTTGTTATAATCCTTTTTTACAAATATGCAGAGAGTCCTTAATTAACCCAGATAAGACTGGCGTCCTTTGTGTAGAACACGTGTACTTAAGTTATTGATATATTTTTCCTTTTTGTTCTGTTTATTATTTTGGTGTTGAAATAAATTCTCTGTCATCCTTAATGTTTCTGGTTGTTGCATTAATTAATTTGCCTAGCAATATCCAATACACGTATATTTGAAGGTGAATGATATCATCAATGATAATTTAGTTGGAAAATTTTACATTTGACAATGCGAATGACGTTATAGTTTCTCTGTATCCGTTTGGAATTTTATGTGGTTCTCAGAATAAGTGAAGTATGTATCAATTTATATTATGTATTTATTATTACACTAAAAAAATATTTCTTATCAAATTTATGGAAACTTTTACTTCAGTGTACTAAATATAGGACGCCAGTCCATCAGGGTAATATTACATGGCACAACAATGTTGTTTATTTTTATAAGAAAGCAAGTGTCTGGCATTTTTATATCTATATAAAATAAGAACCAAACTATTTTCCATCTTTCAGTTCTTTTTTATTTGTGAATTCACCCCGTGTAACTTTTTTGTGGAGTGTCTACAAATGTTCACAGATGGCAGCACTGGCATTTACAGTGTTTCAGAAGTACACACAGAAGTGTGCTGCTCTTTTCTGTAGTGCTGCTTTTAGCTATCAATGGGAGCAAAATTTTACTTTATCTTGTTTTCTGTGATTATTTATTTATTTTAGAAGATTGTTAGAAAGAATCAACGATGGCTGAAGATCCATTCATAACATTTGAAAGGTATGTATTGTCACATTTCAAAATGGTATTACTTCGTTTACTTCAATGAACAAAATGACCGTATGTATCTGTGCAACACATAACTATGTATGTAAATAACTATTTATAAATATATAATTTATGTATAGGTTACAAAAAAATACAAACATATAAAATCATACACAGTTACTAATTATATATAAAAAAATTATTTATATGTGTCTTGCTGAATAAATCTGTATATTGTATGTATAGATATATATACCGTACACACTTCATAACTATGAATCATCAAATTCGCTTTCTTGTATGCGACTTTTCTAAACATGTTAATTATTTTTGGTAAAACATTGGTTTCATATAAAGTCTTTTTTTTTGTTTATTTTTGTTTCAGAGGATTCTCACTAAATGAAGCACT
The DNA here is from genome assembly GCF_032445375.1 of Bacillus rossius redtenbacheri. Classification (NCBI taxonomy): domain Eukaryota; kingdom Metazoa; phylum Arthropoda; class Insecta; order Phasmatodea; family Bacillidae; genus Bacillus; species Bacillus rossius. Next base: position 246,602,039 of record NC_086330.1, read on the forward strand.
GGAAATGCTAGCAGCATCTGATACGGATGAAGAAACTGGAGAAATTGAAATCACTGCTCTTCCGCCTGCAACTGCATGTGATCCAGTAACAGACGAAGATTCCGGTGGAGAGGAAAATCCATTACTGGATAATCTCCCTGGTAGTCAGTTATGTTCGAATGTTGAGGTATCAGGTAAACAAATTTCACACAGTGTTTCCAAAAACCCTTCGAAGCAGAAGAAAAGTTATCACTGGTCAGAAGGCGATATTGTACAAGATGATTCAGAATGGCCATTGTTGCAGATGGCTAAAAACTCTCTTACACCTGAACAATTGTTTTATCTTTTTTTTGATGATGAAGTTGTTTCATTGATGACAACGTATACTAACCAGTACGCAGCAAAGAAAAATCAGTCGGGTGACATAACTGAAACTGAAATGAGATGTTTTATTGCTGTTTTATTGCTGAGTGGTTATGTAGATCTTCCACGAAAGAATATGTTCTGGGAATGTAGTCCGGACACTCACAATCCATTGGTATCAAATGCTATTTCAAGAGATAGGTTCAAATTTATTATGGGGAACATACATGTCTGCAACAATGACAATCTTGACAAAAGTGATAAATTTGCTAAAGTTCGTCCATTGTTTACAGAACTCAATAAACGTTTACTTCTTCATACCCCTCATTGTGAAAACCACAGTATTGATGAGACCATGGTGCCATATTTTGGAAAACATGGATGCAAGCAGTTCATAAAAGGAAAGCCCATTCGCTATGGATATAAGTTGTGGACAGGTGCGACTAGCAGTGGCTACATTGTTTGGACAGACCCATACCAAGGTGCTAACACTGTCGCAGTTCCAGAATATAAAGACTTGGGTTTAGGTGCTAGTGTTGTCCTGCAGTATGTCGATGTACTATCAAACATTGGTCCTTTCAAATACCACGTGTTCACTGACAATTTCTTCACTTCCTTGCCATTACTTGCCAAACTTCGTGAAAGGAACATAAAAGGAACGGGCACCATAAGAGAAAATAGAGTAGGGGGCTGTCCTTTGACACGTTCTGAAGCACTCAAGAAAACTGCTCGAGGAACAAGTGAAACAAAAGTAGAGAAAACTAACAATATCGTCTTGACCAAGTGGAACGATAACAGGGTTGTGACTGTTGCTTCAAACAGTGTTCCAGCATCTCCAGTACACCATGTTAGCAGGTATTCTCAAAAGCAAAAAAAGAGGATCCGTATCACCCAACCACACAACATTCATGTTTACAACCAATACATGGGCGGTGTCGACAGAGCCGATCAGAACATTAGCTTGTACAGAACTTCAATTCGTGGCAAAAAGTGGTATTTCAGTTTGATAGCTCATTGCATCGATGTTGCTGAACAAAATGCCTGGCAACTTCATAGACAAAGCTACGGCGAACTGGACCACTTATCATTCCGTAGAAGACTGGCCATTTCAGTTCTCGAACAAAATGCCACTCCACGGAAGTCAAAGGGCAGACCATCAAAGAATGAGCATCAAGATTCAAGATTTGATAGAAAGGACCACTGGATTGTACCACAAGATAAGCAAACTCGCTGCAGAATGTGTCATGCGAAAACAACAACAAGATGTTTCAAATGTGATGTTGGCGTTCATGTGAAATGTTTCAAAGATTTTCACACAGTAAAATAAATAGTTTTGTCATATTAGTATAAGTAAATAATATTGATAGTAAAATAAATAATTGACATTGATTGGACTGGTGTCCTATATATAGGACATTTTGTGTATTGATTGGACTGGCGTCCTAAATATAGTACTGCAGTTTTTGTGGCTTTGTGTTCGGAAAAAAATTGTTATATAGTATGAACATCATTTTTGTAGTGTATTGATCCCATTTTGAAGGAAAAAATGTTTTAAAAGAGAAAAAATTATCTCAGTCTTATCTGGGTTAACAACACACTGAATTAGTTTTCAATGTTGCGTAGATACGTTAGTGTCACAATAATCCGTCGCAACCATGGAGGTCAACAAGTTAGCAGTTGGATAGCGAAAGTGTGTTTATTTGTCTTTCATTCACACAGCAACCGAACAACCGATCAGCATGATTTTTTGCATATAGATAGTTTATGGGCCGGAGAGTGACATAGACTACATTTAATCATAAAATTCAACCCGTAAGGGAGTGAAAAGAGAGAACGAATTATGAATGCTTGATACTTGTTTTACTATACAAGGTAACTTATGATAGGTGGATTCAGATATTTATGTTTATAGCTTAAACACTCTTTAAGTCATTACATGATGCGAAATGTTTTTGAAAATCAAAACTAACTGGGGTGTCAATTTTTCAAAATAAGTCTGTCAATACTTGTAAACCAAACATGGCACTCATCGCAGCGAAAAGTCACACGAGAAGGATTCTTCACACATTTGTTCCTCTCATGTCTTCGTGTATCATGGGAAAATACGAACGACATATTTCACTAGCTGCTAGGATGCCTATATGATGAAGACTAACCTTTCAGGCTCGAACGGATAATGATGCAACTTATGTAGTACCAATTCCCGGTGTACTCTTAAGCACATCAATCAGTCGCTGCTGTAGCGAAACCTTTACTTTCTGCCGCGCAGCAAGACTGTTGCATGTGTTCAGGTGTCTTTTCAACTTATCATTTCTCGCAAATTGCTTGGAACATTTTTTACAGCCAAACTTTTTGCAAGGTAGATTTTTAGTACATTATCTCTTCTCGTGTCGTCGAGCATTACTGTTGTTTGAGAAAATCTTGTCACAGTAACGGCATCGATGCTCGCTAGTTGTTGACGAATCACCAACCATCGAAGTCTCCATCGACAGCGAAACGTCATTCATTGAGGTTTCATCTGCAGCCAGCACTGCAGTCATTTTTGTCTCTTCTGCTGGTGGTACCACGTCTGTTGAAGTCTCTCTAGTGTTGTTTGTGATTATGGTTTACATTCCATCGGGATCAGCGTCGTCCCCTGACGAGATCTCTGCTGTCTATGGTACAGCTTCAATCAAGGTCCAGTCTGACCTAACATCCACAACTTCGTTAGTAGACGAGACCTCGATGGCAGCGACGTCGACGACTGCAGAGATTACGGTGGTAGCTGCATCGACATTACCGAAGACAGTTTCGTCAGCGAATATGGTGTCGTCAGCTGAAGAAACATTTTTGTATACAGTACCGGCAACGACCTCACCATCTACCAACCATCATCCACACTTGGGTACTGTTGCATGTACCATGATAAGATGTCCATGCATTGTAGAAATAGCAAGCTTCATTAATACTGCTGTCTCAAAAACTCAGCTCCATTTCAGAACAAGTACATATGTCAGATGTAATCAAGTGTCATGATAAAGAGTCCTGAAAAGGCATGCCAAGCCATACAAAGGACTTGTTTCAAAATTCATGTAAAATTGAATGAATTATGAATTTTTATTCTTGATTTTTGTTTTATAGTAAAATCTACATAGTAAATTTTTTTAAAGAATGTGTCGTTATAGTTATTGTAATATCACTATGATTATCTGTGTAATGCCTGGTAGCAAACCAAAGACGGGAATCGATTGAATGAAACAATATATTAATAGGTAATTTTTTAATCATTTTTGGAATATTTCCGAATTTTTTGAACGAACATTATATCTTTCTAAGACGGTGGTTAGGATGGTCGATAAGATGCCGGACGCTACGATAGTTAACTGTCTAGATATAAACGTTAGTGCACTTTAAAGGGTAATTTATCAACAAATATAGCAGTAGAGCACTCTATCGGCCGACATGAAAACTATATATGGTAGATCCAAGATGGCTGCCAAGACTTCATAGTGGCAGAAATAATGTATGCCTTGGTATTAGTAATAGGGGTCAGCTGCCTGGTAAATATTGCAGAATGAGGATGTGAGAATTTTTTTAATAAGTCTGGTCTCGATGACCTAAGTCCTTTTATTATTTTAATATTGTGTAATATTTTTTAACCTTTTTAAAAAAAAAATTGTGGGTAAAAATGTTATCAAGGTGTCGAATTTCACTTGAGGGATCACATTTCAGAATTAATGAGAGCCAACAAGTCAAGATGTAGGATTAGTTGTTTGGATTCAAATTGTTTAAGTATCTTAAGCCACTTTTAGGACTTTTAGAGCCTTCTACGTTTTTGTGGGTTAAACCTGGAACTTTTTGGAGTCTTTTTGACGACTTTAGTGTAAATTTTAAATGCCATGACGTCGCAAATCCAAGATGGTGATTCTGGTTATTGGCGTGTTTCCTGCTCCCCAGCCTGAAGCCTGCGCCCGACTTCTTAATTTTTACTTCTTTTGTTTGGGGGGGGGGGGGGGGAAGGGTTGGTAAGTAAATTATCAAGCAGGAGTAGGAAATTCAGAAATATTTACCTAAAGGAATGCCACAACAAACAGCTTCTACTACAGAGATAATCCACGTATTTTAGAAATAAGTCGAACAAACGTTTGTAGGATTGTCATTAATACTTTTCAGGTGCTTGGCGGAAATGAGCTCTACGTGACTGACGGACTACGCGAGGAAGCATCAAGACTCCAGCCTCTTTGTGCAAAATAACTTAATATGAGGTAACCGCGAGGATATTGTTCGGTCCAGAACCTCGAAACCACCGACTTGTTACTCGTGGAGTATGTATCTTGTCGGCGGCTGGGCACGCATTCGCCTCTGGTTAAGCCTTCTCACCTCACTAGCGTGACGCCTTAGCATTTCCGGTCACAAGGAACCAGCAAGTTCCTAGTACCGGGGTTACACCTTGCGACAGAAACTCCCTAATGCAAATGTGTGCTAAGGCCCCCACACACGATCAGTCCGAAATGTCAGTTCGGACCATCAGTTGAAACTCTACAATCGGAACTTCCGTGTGTGTGTGTGTGTGCAAGGGTGATGGACTGATCAGTCGGAACTGATGGACTGACGAACTTATGGGTTTGCATCAAATAGGATTGTGGGCTCGACAGCCCTCAGTCCAAACTGCCGTGTGTGGTAACAGCGTCTCTCCAGTTCAAACCATCAGTCCAAAAAATCCATCCATCAGTTCATCAGGTGAGTGTCGTGGCAGACTTCTTTCTTTATACTGTTTGGTTGCTTTGCATTTTTTTTTCCTTTTTCAAGTACAACTACAATTGCAAAATCCTAAGTTTCTTTAATATTCTATGATGAAACTATAAATCCAACAGCAACAGCAACCAGAAGACTAATGGTTTTATGGAAAGCTTGAGTTCAGTCCAAACTGTCAGTTCGGATTGATCAGTCCGAACTGGGAGCTGGACTAATTGTGTGTGGGGCCTTTAGTCACAGCTATAGCCAGTGGCGTATTGTGTGTTCATTGAGGTGTGTGTGATGGGGTGGGAAGAGGTGAAAGGGGGAAGAATGATGCGCATTTTTATATAGGGTATTTATTTAATGACATTGTGTGAGCATTCTATTTATGACAGTTTCAGGAAACTTGGAGTGCAGAAGCATTTCCAAGTTTGGTTAATATATACATTCTTTACCTCATACTTATCATGATATTTACTAACTAGCTGAAGTGCCTAGTGTTTCCCGAGCTAAACACATCATGATTAAAGGAACATCACTACCGAGTTTCAAGTCTGTAGGACATACACTTCAAAAACTATAAATTTTTATTTTAAATTTCTATTGATTGTACAATCTCAGCAAGACCGGGACGCCAATCTTCAGCTTGATTTTTTTGGGAAGACAGGTAACCCATAAACCAGACGTGACGGACGCACGAAACGATTGCCCATTAAAATTTAAGGCAACGAAATCTATTGACGAAGTTCTAAACTAAATTGTTACTAGAGCCTTTAGTTCGCAAGTAGAAGCGAGCTTCACTAAGAGGATGGGCTTTACCAAGGAAAAGAATAGGAAGTTTCCAGACCTTACTATATGATCGTGTGGCAGACATACAGAAATGACCCACACTCACTATGACCTATGATTTTTTCTGTGTATTTATAACTTTTTCACTCCATTGGGGATGGGATTTCATATTAATAGGTAGCCTATGTGTCAATATAGGCTATAAACTGTCTGTTTACCAAATGGCATTAAACTCCGTTCAGCCATTTGTGCTTGATTGAGTAACAAACATACAAACTTTCGCATTTATAATATTAAGTAGAATTTGTTTATAAAAATACACATTTCAGTCAAAACGTTACACATTTTTCACACACGGAGGTTGTGCCGGAGGTTCATTAAGAGTCGACAATAATGTTTCATATTTGGAGATGACGCACGGATTTTGAGCTCCCCACCACTTCTAGGCTTAAATTCGCCCCTGCAGTTGGCCGATACAAGTAGATACTGTGAACAAGAAACCTCAGCAGAATCGATGTCAGGCTGAGGGATTTTACAATATTAATACCTAAAAATTTACGATTGACAAATATTTAAACATTGATATGATTTTTTAAAAGTTTTGTCAAATAGGTATAAAACTCTTGTAAGCTCAAATATTTTAATTATAATATTTTTATATCTTGGAGTGGATTTTATTTTATGTATTCTGGGTAAGTTTTCTGGGTCAGTTAACTAACTGGTAGGATGCCAGACCCAGGACCTGAACCCAGAACATGGTAGTTGCTTCGAGAAACGGTGCCACGGAGATAAATGCACACCACAGGTGTATGTGCCTGAAGTGTTACGCAGAAGGAAAACACACTGACACAGACAACACAATAAAACTTGCAGTGAGTACTTACAATGTCTGTATAGTCCTCATGGTGTCGAAAGTGCCATTTGTTAAGGTCTGGATGTTGTTGTCGTACAAGGACCTGTAACATAGCAGAGTGTATTGGAAACAGTGAGGCAGGTACAAGAGTGGCCAGATGAAGCGCTACTACTCGCCGAACAAGACCCAGTGGGCAATGAAGCCACTATAAGTGCCCTCACGGCACGGCCGTGGCCTCTGGAAGCCCTCTGCTCTAGCTACCTACGCTGCATGAGTAGTTCAGCTGCTTGCCGCCGCACTGCGCGCCACTCTGCCGCCACGGATGACTCGATGATTGTGGTTTCAGTCTAACTTCGGGGCTTCGCACAGTGGTTCCAAATCCTAAATGGCTGGCCAAAAAAACGAAAAACGAAGTTTATAATTAAGGTTGATCCAGGAAGAGTGGTATTTCTCGCGTCCCTACCAAGGGTCGGGAAGAGGCAGATGTTGCATTTAGCCGTTGGGATCTCATTCAGACCTGAATACTCGAGCAGGTAGCATCGCTAGTGCGCTAGGGTCGAAAAATTTCGTTGTGTGTGAAGTGAAATAACTTTTAGTAGAACTGAGCAAGTTGAATTCTCCAAAATGGAATCTTCTCATGGAAGTAAGTACATTTATTATATCTCTCAGATTTTTCATATAATCCATACACCGATCAAGTAAAAAAGTAAACATCTACTGAAAATTTTCAAGCCCACGGCAAAAAAATAGTTATGTTTACATTTAGTAAATGTTAATAATTCAACAACCGTCAGCAGTAGCTTCGAGGTGCATCGCAGAAGTGTGCGAGGTTCACCGCAGGAGTGTGCGAGGTGCATCGCAGAAGTGTGCGAGGTTCACCGCAGGAGTGTGCGAGATGCACCGCAGAAGTGTGCGAGGTTCATCGCAGAAGTGTGCGAGGTTCACCGCAGGAGTGTGCGAGGTGCATCGCAGAAGTGTGCGAGGTTCACCGCAGGAGTGTGCGAGATGCACCGCAGGAGGGGGCGAGGTGCACTGTAGGATTGTGCGAGGTTCACCGCTAGAGGGTGCGAGGTTCACCGCAGGAGTGTGCGTTGTCGAGTGATTTGTTTTTTATACATGGAGACAAACGAATGTTAAAAATTACCGTTCAGTATAGCAATCTTGTTGTATCTTGTTGTCCTAAAAAAAAATATACGGTTTTGCACAGTAAAAGTGCTTTTATTGTTTTATTGTAATTTTTTTCACTTAATCATATATAAAATTTTCTAAGCATGTAATATTACAACAAGTTTACTGTGCAGGAACGTAATTTTTACCAATTTTTTTCTCTATGTAAAAATCATTTTAGTCTACCGAATTTAACTATTATTTTCAACAACAAATCATTATTTGTTCTTCAAAATTATGTATTGTTGTCTCACTGTTGAAATGATTTTTTCAGGCTCTCGAATAAGCAGTGAAGCGGTTGCAGTTGGTTTCACGCGACAGAGTTGTTCGATTTATACGAAAATCATTTAAATGATAGTGAGAATTAAGTGTGCAAAGTCATGTGTGGTCACATTGTCCAAAAAACGTCCATAGGCCTTACACGGCATTGCAGATACAGTCCGTACAAACGTGCTACTATATCCTTGGTAATACATACCCACTACTATGTACAAAATTGTAATTCACAGTGCGAAAATAATAGGGTTTTCGATGCTCCCAATCGGACAGATGTCAGAGGAAGCCGAGGAATCTTGTAATAAATATATAAAATAATTTGACAAGACTTTTCCTGAAAATTTAGTAGAAAACAGAATATGTAGGTACAATGTTTTCGCGCGACTTTTGATTGCTTCTGACCCCGTTATCTCAAGTTTGCGTAAGCTGCCAGCAAAGTCAAGCAAATCATTATCGCGTGAAGCAATGGCGTTGTTGATACCGCCAACTGTGAACAACCAAAAAGTACTCCGAATGACTGACTGCGACTCTAGCGACAATAACGATAGTGATTCGGACAGCAGTTGGACTTTATAAAGTCTAAGCGTTCTAATCGTAATTTTTTTTACACAAAAGTAATATTCAATGTATTTTTCAATAAATTAATTTTTTATTCAAAGTGTATTTGTATTTTCATTTTTCTATATCTACTATATCCCACATTAATCGATGTTTTAATACATTATTTAGTTTTTTTCAAAATAGAATTATGTTTTAACGACCTCAAAAACTACCGAGTAGGCTACCAAATTTCGTAGCGATTGATTAAAATTTGGAGGAAATGGTCCGTCATTTTTAGGACGCCATCTTGTTTTTTTGTAAAATTTGACTTCAGATTCGTGTTCAGCGACATTGAAAATCCCCGAGTACGTGCGATTCAACAATACCTTGTATATTTGGCCAGCCATTCGGGATCTGGAACCACTGTGGGTCGCCGTGCTGTAGTGGTCACCTACAGGCGATCAGCCTGAGAGTTCAGGTGGATCCCACCAGGGATATGGATGGCTCTAGTGGGCATGTTTCCTTGAGCTGAAGAGTTTTCTCAGGACCTGAGCGACAAGCCTCGTGGCAACTAGTTCCATCGAACATTCCGTACTAAAGTAATGCTTAAGCGCTCAAACCACTGAATAGAACGCTTGTTCTGTTTACTGATCCAAATTTCTTCATTTAACTTCACAAGTGTGGTTATTAAATCTATAAAACGTTGTAATTTGTGATAGGCTTGAATTGAGAGAAAAACTAGTTTTATCACCGCAACACAATGCACAGACAAATCCGTCTTCTGTTTTCGAAGACTGATTGGGTTTCGACTAGAAGGCAGCTTCACTTTCACTTAACGTTTTGATTTTCTAAATCGTGAAGCGAACGCTCTAAACTAATTTTACATCCTTAATTATGTCAAAGGTCAGGATAAACTTGGTCAAACGGTCAACCCTGCCGCAGGCGGTAAACAACTTGTGGATTTTTATTTTACTCTGTTGTGTCAACTCTCCCAGGTATCAGGCAAAAGTGACAATCACTCTTAACAAGCTTGCGCATTTTATAAATTTTATAGGAAGGTTACTGATAATTTTATAAAAAATAAAATTGGCAAAGAAAGTCGTTTTAAAATATCCTTGGATTATTACTTCAGTTTAAGCCTCCAATTTTCACTTCACACGTAAATATGTTTATCCATTTCCAATCTACAATGAAAAGTTCAAAAAATTATAACGACAAGAAAATTACAGATTAAAATGTCAAGAGGTATGGCACCGATTTTAATATAATATACCAACTTTGATTATGTCAATTCAAACTAAAGACTTTTAATTTGGTGGGTACCTATATTTATATCTGACATAATTAATCGATTCAAGCAAGCTTGTTTATTTAGGCATTTATATGATATGTAAACACGCTTGCTCTTAGTACTACTGAACATTTACATGAGATAGTAAAATAATTAAAGTTTCTGAGAAAAGGACCGTTTGGTCTGATCTTGAGATACAGTACAAAACTCTGAGGACTGGCGAGCTGCAGAACAAACATGGTGCGTGGCGTGATTGAACGAGCTCTAGTGCACCGTGAGATGAACAACACCGACCATCGGCCACGTGGTACTCACAGCAGGTTCAGGCTGTGGAGGTCCTTGAAGGTGTCGCTTCGAATGCACGATATCTCGTTGGCATTGAGCAACCTGCAAGCGAGACAAACATTTACATTGACTTCTTGGGTACATTTTACTTCTTAAAGTTGTTAACTACACATCTGCCAAAGTAAACCTGCGAAATATTAAGTCCCCTATTTTATTTCAGGTACCTTTGTGGTGTCTTCTTCTTTCCACGACTACGGCTTTGTGATATTCAATCTCCTAGAACACTCACTTCTAGCGTATCCTCAGACAGCACGGGAGTTGCAATCAGGGGTACGCTCAAAAGGCTCAAACATGAGTTTCTTGGTAGTTGTATGTGTTAAGGTGACGCGGTCATGTGACGTGAAAGCCAAATCGGTGAAAACTAACTTCGAACCCGATTAATAATTCTTAAGCATCAAATCAAAATAGGAGGAAAGCAGCTTTCAATAATCTTAGAAGTTTTCACCGTCTTCGCGTATCAACATCTGGAACAAAGTCTTACTTGAACTTAAGACAACAGGAACTATTAATACTATACTGAGCTATGAATAAGTTAACGTCGTCACCATTCACAGCTCTAACGAAATCTGGATTGTGTCTCACATTCTATACCTTGGAATTTTTTTACGAGAGAGCAAAGCCTAATTAGACTATCACACATTAATTAACTGATATTAATGTAATGCTACAATTCTTTTAATTTAGTACTATAATAATATAGCCTTACCACGTACTCATTCCAACGTGGTAACTACATATAAATTTCAGGATTGTGTTACAAAGGAGTTAGACAGACTAATTTATTTTAAATTAGCAAAATAAGGTAAACTCCCAGAAATCTTCTTCAGCTTTTCATAAAATTGTTTTCCGTAATTATAATTCGTAAGTGTATCACTAATAGTAATTTTTTAGACTAAACGATTAAACCAAGATGAAAATATTAAATGCCACAGTATAAAAATAACTCTAGATATAACTCTAGATACACTTACAATAGCTGCAGAGACGTCAGACCATGGAACACGCCGGCAGGCAGATCTTTTATTTTGTTCCCGTACAGCACTCTGCAAAAAGAAACAGCAGGAGATAAAATACAAATGAAAGTGAGTTTGATTGCGTATGTTCAAACAAGTGGGTATAAAATAGAATGGGTTGCGTAAATTGTTAGAATGTGTAAGTAATCTGCGTGTATCGGTACTCGTTAAGTACGTTATTTTTATTGATACATTAAATAAACCATATGATAAGAGATCTGGAAGACCAGAGTCAGGGATGATTAGTACAAGCATGTCGACATGTCATGTAGTTGTGAATTAGCATGGCTGTGAGAAATCAGGTGGGTAGCGTGGTTGGTGGTACCCGGAGCGGAATTTTTTTTTTTTTGCCCCACTGTGAAATTGTTAAAAATAAAAATAAAATACATTTGCAGGTACTATTTTATTGTTGATTTACTTAAAATAAAAGGTGTTCATACAAAAAATATCCCAGTTTCAATGGTAGCTTATACAAGTTTAAATTAAACTATTTACAACAAATCATACATCAAATTGAAGATTACCTAAACTAGTTTTTCATACAAATGTTCAATGTTTCGTTGTACGGCACACTTCCAACCTAAAGTACAATTCTTCCCTCATTTTGGTTAACAAGTCCGGAGTGATGGAAGCAAAAAGCCTCTTCGATATTGTGTCACAACTATATCAAATTAGAAAATCAATAGGTAGCTACAGAATTTAGACACGATTTTTAATAAAGCCCTAAAGAAAAAAAATCCCTTTCGGCACAGCCTACAGGCGTACCTATTTATTCTGGAAATATTTTGGAATCTTCTATACACTTATGGAACATTTTAAGAACATATTGTACATAACATATTTATGTTTTCCAATATTACAATAGATCGTTTAAAAATTTGCTCATTTTCCATTCAGCTAAAATACTACGAATATTTTGAACTCAATCGAATAATTTACAACACAGCATTGAATAAATAGCTTAGAACGAATTTCATATTATATGCCAACTAAGGTAATTATTGATTTATTTCAACCTTCAAACACTATTTATCATTCCTTGCACTAATAACGTGGTCGTATAAAAATTTGCCTTGCTCCAAGATTTAAGATAAAATTAAGATTGCTTAAAATAAATTTAAACGTATTTGAAACAGAATGTATTGATTTTTTTTTTTTAAATTTCAACCCATATTTTTACGGTAATAATTTGTTTAGTCAAAAATTGTTTCAGCCAAAATTTTAGATGAATTTTATGGTTTATACAATAAATTATATCGGATATGATAGTATATGTTTTTTTGAAAAAAGTAATACTTATTTTTTGCTTTCAAACGCTCTTATTTATACCCATTGCAGTAATGGCTTAGTAAACAAAAAATTATTTTGACAATAGTTTTAGTAAATATTTAGACAGTTAAACAAAAATAATAATGGATTCGATAGTGTACCGGGTAGGGAAGTTTTATTTATTTTCTCATTCCAACTCCAGGTTTTTCAACCCCTTGCAAAAATATTGTGTTATCAAAAATGGTTTTAGACAAAATTTTAGACGAAAATTATGATTTACAAACAATTTGAACAGATTTTATAGCGTACCTACTAAGGGAGTTAATAATTTTTTTTTTTGTTATTCATCCCCTGTTTATTACACCCCTTGCAGTAATGGTACGTCATATAAAAATTATTTCAGAAAAAATGTTGTAAATAATAATTTAAGGTTTTACAATAAATCAGAACGAATTTGATAGTGTACGTGGTACGGAAATTATGATTTTTTTTAAAATTCCACCCGTTTTTTTAACCCCTTGCAGCAACGGCTTATCTTATCAAAAATTGTTTCAGACAAAAGTTTTTGCAAGAATTATAAGATATACGAACAATTTAAACGGATTTGATAGTGTATCTACTGGGAGTTAAACATTTTTTTAAAATAATTCTACACCTCATTTTTTCAACCCCTTGCAGCTAGTCAAAAAAGATAGATAAATTATAAGATTAATTTAAAATTTTTAAGAATTCAATGTTGTGCCTATGAAGTTAGTTACGATTTTTTTGTCCTCCAACCCTTGTTTTTTCAACCCCTTACAGTTATGGTTGATCGTATAAAAAAAGTATTCATACACAAGAATTTGGTTATACTCCGATTAATAATACGTGCAAACGGATGTGATATTTTCCATATTATGGGAGTTACAGCGATTATTCTGGTTTTTAAAAACCTTCCCCATTTCTACTCTTTGGTCGGATATTGCCCATTAAAGAACTCGACCGGGATTTTCTACTACTAGATTTTATGTATGAGTTTGGAAGTGATTTGAGAAAATATAATATATATAAACTTTTGAATTGACGGTGGTTTTGGGGTCTACGGACCATGAAACGAAAAATTCAATAAAATTTTTCCGAAAGTCGCACCATGGTAACGGCTACATGAGTAGTATTTATTTGAAATCTACCTAAAATCGCTTGGCGTTATGTCAGGTGAATGTGGAGGTCAGCGGAAAAGAGCTCTGTCGTCTCAACCATTACGACCAATCTAACGGTCAAGGACTTCGACATTTTAACACTCTCGTACAAAGAGATTCCAATGGGGAGGGCTTCATCATGAAATGACAGATTCCCTCTTAGCAAATTGCAGAACACAAAACGCTTTACTCTCAGGAATCGCTAGTCTTGTGGGTGGCGCTGCAAGCGAGAAAACAACAAAGCAGTACACGTGCATGCGCTTATCTAAAACTGTTTGAGTTACTCTTTAATATTGTGACCTTGAAACAAAACACTACAACGCTTAACAGTCGATACTATTAAGATTTATAACTGGGACATTCTATTATGGACCTACTTTATTTTCCCCCAAATTTAGTTCTCTACGCTGTAAAGAAAAAATGTATGCGACTTTACACTAAATATAGATGAAAGCAGAGTCTCCACCAATGTAAGTGCAATTTTTTACCTTCATATGTTGATGTATTTATGCTTAAACTCAAGAGTAAAAATACACCAACACATGTAGATATAAAATTACTCTAACATCGGTGGAGACACTGCTGCCACATACCTTTAGTGTCAAATTACAATGGCTACAGTATGGTTAATATGCAAATGCTGTTGGTGTGATTTTACTCCTTTTTATAAAAATGTATACATGCTTGTACCTGCAAATTCACTACAGTTGTAAATTAATTTACTGCAAAATATACTAAATTTACACTAACAATGAACTTCTTAACTTGTACTACGTTCAAAAATATATAACCTTTTGTAGCTTATAGAATTTTAATGATCAGGGAAATACTTCCTGGAAGTTCAGTGACGTAGCAGCGGATAAAAACAACAGCCTTCCGATTATTAGTCTTTTTTGTAAGAATGAAAACTTAAAGTAGAACGTGTTTTTGGAGTTCCTTTGACTTGGAAAAATTACCGGCACAAATGTTATGAACTTTTACAGTGACATTAATGTGTATATACAATACAGAGTACTGACAAAAATACGACATTAATTAATATAACACTTGTATGTGTCATTTCACAAATACATCCATATGTGTTATTGAACAAATACGTTATTGAAATAAAATATTAACATTAGTGTATTTTTACCACAGGATGTAGCACAATTTTGTTGTCTAAAAAGAATAGTGTAAAAATTAAACAAATTTTACGTGTTTTTTTAATAATTTAACTACAAAGAATGTAAAATTACTAATAGTATGTGTATGTGATTTTAGATAATATCTTTACAGTGTGAGTGTAAAACTTCCACAGAAATAGTTAACTTACAAGGCAATTTTATATTTTCTCACCAATGTTCAGTTTTTAGAATATCAAGCTAAACATTTGGTGTAAAATTATACGATGTTGTAGTAATTTTTCACAATAAATGTGTAAAAATACATTTACTCTATGTTTGGATATGTAATTTGTATACACTGAATTTTTATTCTCCCTTTGGTTAGTGACGAAAAAAACCAGAATGAACGATTTTGTGTTTTTGAATTATTAAAACTTTTTTATCAATTAAATAATACATATCTATTAATACGAATATAAATAATTCGTATTTACAGGTGCGAATATGAATATATTCGTATTTGCATATGTGAGTACGAATACAGTATTCGTATTTTCGTGTGAAATATCATATTCGCACATAAATACAAATACATCTATAAAATTTCGCATTCACGTAGTTTTATTCGCAAACATGTACAATATTCAAATTCGCGGATTCGTATTCGCGTATTAATATCAGCGTGTCAGTGAGTACACACATTTATCACCTTCATTAATATTGACCGCAATTTTGGGTATTTCCCTATATTCTAGAGGAAAGCTTAAGGTCCATACTTTACCGGTCCAGCCTCTTCATAGATTATGCCTTTAAATAATTAAAAAAAACTTATTAAATAATTCAATCAACTTAAAACTAAATAAACTGTTACCTCTTAGGCAAAAGTATATTACACATAAATGTGACATAAAAATGTTTAGCATAAACAAAAAATTTTTTTTTACCGAAGTTGAATTAAATTAGTTTCTTCAAAAATATATAAATATGTGATCAAAAATTTAAAAGCAAAATACAAACTATTTTTTTCAGATTAACTTTACCGTAGTCTGTACCTTAAATCGCACGAATCGAATACTAAAATAAAACTGAGTGTGTATGTATATGTATATGTTTGTATATATATATAGAGAGAAAGAATTGGGGAGGGGGGTAGAGTTTCGAACGCGACAGACAAGAACACGATGCACGCCAGGTTCGGAGCGGGCTGGTAGCCAGTCATAGTCACTGACGTCAAGCATCATCCATTGACATTAGGCAGGCCATGCGTGCCTGGCCGGATTCTAAGGGTCCTCGCTACTAACTCCTCGCCGCTTCCCGCGCATTTTCCTACCTCGGCTATTGTCACCTTTAGCGGCCTGAGAATTCCGAGTTTACAGAGGTCGCCGCGAGGAGTGGCGTGAATAAGCGTCGTTGTTCTGGGTGTTTCGGGTGTCGGGTCGGCCCAGGATGAAGCGACAAGTCACAGCCACTCTCGTCCCTTCGAGAAGGACGCCATGTATATATAAGCGACGACGCCGGCCTCTGCGAAGGTTCCGAAGGTCCGGAGAGTTCTGAGAGTAGGGGAGAGAGTCTCCCCCTCGGGAGTGATACTGGCGATACCCGTGCGATCAGCGAGAGCGAGGTGAAGAGGGCAAGTAGCCCTTGGTGAGCGAACCGGACCTATTGGGAGGCGATACCTTCGAGTGAAGGCCTCGAGCCAGTTGGGTGCGACGAGCGATAGTTGAGGACTGTACTGCGGCGCGATGTGGGTGAGTGTGCGAAGTAAGCGGACAGAAGAGCGTTCCACTGTCGAGCCAAGCTCCAGTGGAAAGTGTTAATGTTTCTATGATCAGTATAAGAATAATTGTTGTCAGAGATCCTGAGTGCAGTATTTAAATTTATAGTGTAGACATTAGTAATAAATAAAACTGTACTAATTAATTGGGCTATCCCTTACGATCCCAGCAGTTCTCCCCAGATAAATAGTAACTAACTATATATATGTGTGTGTATGTGTTAAGCTGGCTCCTCCACCCCCTCATCCATAAGGGACACTAAAATTTACTACCTTGTGTTTTTTATTGTTTATTTATGCCCAGGAGATTTCCTTGCCTCCGTTTTTGTATTAGCACACTCGTTTTTTACTTTCAAACATCGCCACATGCCATCAAACTCCACCATTTGTATTGAGTGTTACGCGCTTTGAAGGAGAAACTTAATACGTTTTTTCCGACACGACACTTTCTATGAGTAAAACTGGCTGAGTACCTATGACTCGGTTCTGTTGTCAAGTGTAGTATTGAAGCAGGTAGCGAGAAGATCTGGTATTGTGCTATATTCTCCGCTAGCGCAGATGAAACCTTCATTAATGAAACATTTGCCAAGCGAGTAATTGATTGTTGTTATACAATGTGCTCGGTCTAAAGGTGGGTTAACGATGAATGAAAACTTAACATGAGCACACAGTTAAGTGAATACTGTGATTTGCAGTTTATTATTATTGAGTTATTGGTTGTTAATTCCAGTTAAAAGAAAGGGACGAGAATGGCACCATTTAAAATGAAGGTATTTTTTTATGACCAATTTTTGTTTGAATTTTGAGGTAGGCCTACTCTTTGGTTAGGAAACGTTGCTGATTGATAAAATTATTTATAGATAAAGCATTTTATTTTGGTGAAATGGATTATGTATTTAAAATGAGTATCAGTAATATGTCTGTAGTGCATCCACCAGGAACCGAACCCAGTACGTCGTAAGTGCACTACACTTATTTTCTAAATAATTAGTATTTTTTTAATGTGATTAAAGTGTCATTGCTTAGGCTTGACTTAAGAAATAACTTTATTGTTACAATTTCGAGAATCTCTAGTGTACTTAATGATTATTTATATCGTTCAAGTGAATTATTACATATTTTATGTAAAAATTCTTTGCAACCGATAACACAGATCGCAGCAGCAGCGCTGTTAGTGAGGTGACGTAAAAATAAAGTGATAATACATTTGCATATCCATGTGGGATACGAATTTTCGAAATACCTGAGGGGTTGTGCAATATTTGCTTAAGTAAACATAGGTTGTAATTGAAACTAAGCGCTGTCAGCAATCTAAAATTTTTAACCTATTTTGATGAACTGAAACAAAAATTTATGTATCGTATTTTAGCTATTTTATATCATAAACCCATTTTTTTCATGCGTATATTCCACTTGTTATATACACTAGTAAATTAAGTTACCTTCCCTATATCTGTGAGGTTTCACTTTTACCGCACGAGGTGGCCTTGAGTGTGTTTTAGATAATGAAGTTCTGCGCTAATTACTGGCTGATAAGTGTTTTAAATCTTTATTTACGATGCTTTTCCACTCGATTCTTCTTGGCAGGGGTGGATCCAGTGATGACTTGAGGTGCTCTTATAATATTTTCTAATTAAGGTTTTAAGTGACAT
The DNA here is from genome assembly GCF_032445375.1 of Bacillus rossius redtenbacheri. Classification (NCBI taxonomy): domain Eukaryota; kingdom Metazoa; phylum Arthropoda; class Insecta; order Phasmatodea; family Bacillidae; genus Bacillus; species Bacillus rossius. The sequence continues at coordinate 246,620,350 of NC_086330.1, forward strand.
AATTTCTTCGTTATAGATACTAGTATAACTGTTTAGGTGGGTCTACGGTTTTTTTGAAAATTTTAATTTAGCCTATCAAAATCAAACAAAACAACATGACTTAAAAACTACACAGCCAAAGTTCCTGACACTATAGTCCCTGCACGCAGTGCATTGCCAACTTATATTAAATTGCACATGCTATTTTAAAATATGAATCATAGTCTTTGGTCACATATCTGAAAAAAAAAACATTGCATATTTAAAAAATATTTTTATTTGTTATAGCGAATCAAATTTAAGTCTACAAATTCCACTCAGTGCAAACCTATCAAACGCAATGTAAACTTTTTTTAGGGATTTCTTGATGATTTACTTTCACCTCGTTCTCAGGCTGGTCTACGGGCCATCAAGTTTTGTTAAGGCGCGCACAGAAAGCGCTAGTCATTAGGGTGCGCTCGAGAATGGAACCTACCACGGAGCTTCCATGTTTTCATTTTTAAAAAAATAGTCACAAAAAACATAAGTCCAAGAAGATAAAAACGACATCTACATATATATAGTATTACTTGTAGAACATTAATTGTTTAGCAGCTTACTGCTCCTAACTTATCCGTAGCAAAATGAATGGTTTGAGGTGAAGGCTGTGGCTTCCCCTCCCCCCTCCATTTTCCCCTGAACAAGCAACTGCTACGTAGCAAGTCCATTTGAAGCTATCAAACACATGGACATTGCCCGGATCACATGGGTAACGGTAGCAAAAGCTACTGAAGTTGTTAGCGCTGCTCTATGCCGTGTTGTTAGACGTGTGAGGACGCTGGCTCCTTACAATTTGCAAGTAGTGACTGTCTAATTCTGCAGCAAAGTGCAATACATGCGCAGGGCATCGCAACAGAAGCTTTGGAAATGTACTAGAAAACTTGTTTGAAACTGTGCTGGCTCCGAGAAAATTTCTGTTTAATGAGTATTCATGTGAAGTGAAAGCATGCTTCCGTAGAATATATTAAAAGAAAGCACTAAGGTTGGTTCGCAGTAAAGTGGTTAAAACTGTATTCATTCTGATGCGGGTTGTTTACGAGGTGTCCGACGAACAGTGGCTTCAGAAGTCGGAGAGCACCTGGGGGGATAACCTGCTGAAGGGTGAGCTGCAATCACCGAACCACACCGAGAGGGATCGCAATCGCGGGAAAGTGGATGTGTCACCATAGTCGGCCTCGTTCTGATGCTTAAACCCCGGGTTCCCTATTGTGACGGCGATTATGTAAGCAGTCTACAGATCATCGTCATCCGCTACAAAATAAACTACTAGCATTATATTATTTTAATTACATCAACCATTTGTTTTGCTAACCAATTGCTAACCCAAGTGTCTAACTTTAGATTTGACACCCAGTCCTACACCTTCGTGTTTTTTTTTAAAACAATGTTGCCTGTTTAATGATACTTAAAAAAAAAAACCAACAATTGAAAAACAAAAGTGGTGTATATGCTGAAGAATGTTGTGTGTGTGTGTGTGTGTGTGTATATATATACATACATATATATATATATATATATATATATATATATATATATATATTCATTTTCATTTTCATAGTTGCTGAGTTAGATTTCACGAAGTACTTTCTACCAGAGCTGTGTGCTGCACAGCTGACAGCTAATGGCGCGGACACGTGACGCCCAGCAGGTGAGTGGCGCACGGCCAGCAGCGGACAGCGCGCGCAAGCTGCAAATTGAATCGCTTGCTTATTGCGTTATCGGGCGTCCCCCCCCCCCCCCCCCCTTTTCCCTACTGCACGGGCCGGGCGAGCGCCGCTACTCTCGCTGTGCCAGACCCAGACCCCCCCCCCCCCCTTCCCAAGACCAGTGAGTCATACCGGCATGACAGTTCGGGGCGATGCGCTGCTGTTTCGCCGCTGCGCGTGCGATAACGAGGCTTCGAGGGGGAAAAAAATTCAAAAACTCTCCTGCCGTTCAGTTAGCGACTCATTTCATTAACAAGTTGCTCGTATTTGCTATGTCCATGCGTACGGCTTGTTAATTAATCATCGTGTTTTAACTCCAACTGGCAGATCTGCTTCACAAAATTCGAAAGAAAAAAAAAACAACAGCAGTGTTAGCAAATAACAGGGCCTTCATTGGGAGACTAATATTCGCTACTTTACATTAACACTTATAATTATTTTTAATGTGTCTGTTAGGGCTTAGGAGACACAGTCATATATTTATTAAGAGTGGAAACTGCCAATATTATTATGACAAATACATTCGTAGGTACTCAAATCTTAGGTATTAGATCACAATATAATTCAAGAGGGAGTATACGAAAAGTAACGAATCATGACCAATGACAGGTAATCTGTTGAGTTATATGCTATGCCTTTATAGAGCCATATACAAACTTATTCCGGGTGGGCATAAAATCTTTTCAAAATCACAAAAATTTATTTCAACGAGTTTGATACACTTACAGATGTACGGTTCACAACAAAAGATATAAATACTCAAAAAAATTTACAGTTAAAAAGGGACAGAACCAGAAGCTATTTTGCATGTCAGTATAAACTTGAATATGCGCCATAAGTCGTCTCCAGAAAATTAGAGGCATTTAATTTGACGTAATTTGCTATGCAACATTGTATGGGTTAACAGCAGTCATAGCGACAATTTCCGTCATGGCTTATTAATCACCAAAAAAGCACACAATTGCACGCGACCCTTCCTGCATTGTTGGTACTTGGTCCCAGCGTGATTAGGCGTATAGGCTTAGGCCTGAGACGTACCTATTGGCTCCTCCCTAACTCGAAAACCCCTAAATATAAACACTTGTGCTTTAAGAAAAGATTCAGTTATCTTTCTTGATCAGTATTAATGCTCTGCATACACAACCCAACAAGAAAAAGTCTAGGACCGGCGATCTCTCTGGTCAGATTGTCGAAACATGTCGCATCCCAGTGCCCAGTCCATCTTTCAGGAAGTATCTCCTCCAGAAACACTTCAACCGGCTCTTTTTTTGATGAATGATGTTAGTTATGGCCTTTGAACTGTTCTGGTCTTGCTCCGGTTAGGCACAAGACTGGTTGCGAAATCAGACAAATGAAAAAAAATTGAATTTAAAAATGGCCGCTCGTTAAACTTGGCCACTGCAAATAATTTAACATAATAATTACTCGTTCACTATTAAGATTCCATCGAAACTCATGGACGGACTTATGATTCAGTAAATCAAACTTTCTCGTCGCCTTCGAAGGCTGATACAATTCCCTGAAGTCGGCTTTAACGCTTTACGCCCCACAACCGAAACAAATACCAAGCAGTGTCGACTCTTCGAAAACCGCACACGTCCTTACGCCTTCATGGCAGTATCGAGACTTTCATAGTTTTTATCATTTCTCCCATTGCCTTTTCCCAAAATTTACAGATGCAAAAACAAAAATCCTTACACGTAGCCGGTAAATAACAATATCAACTAACAATAAATAGTGCTCAAAATTCAATTAAAATTTGTTGAAATAATTATATGAAAGCAATTATGAAGAGTTTTGTTTTGACTGTATTCACACACTGTTTGTATGATTCAGTGCTCGGAGGTTCACAAGAGAGTAGCTCCCCCCCCCCCCCCCCCCACCACCACCCCTCCAGCTGAGGGCGTGCGAGGGGCGAGGGGAAAACCGGTGGTATATTTGGCAACGCTGCGCCCAGCCGGGTGGTGGACTGAGGAAGCGAGAGGTTTTTAAACACGCGTTTGTCTCAGAGACTGGAGCGATATACCCTCCTCGTCTGAAAGACATCTCGCAACTGACCGACCCAGTCTATATACAGACAAGCTGAGTGGTGGGGGGTGTAGATTCGACACCCTCTACCATAATATATCAACGACATTAAAATTTTGGTGACGATTTTAGGTGGGTGAACCATCCCCTTAAAGAGAAATCGCAGATTACTAACTCCTATATCTGCTACATCGGCTGTAGCGCTAGTCACGATACTCACAAACAAGCAGATACCTATGTGACTGAGACCCATGACAATGCTACTCTGATCACAGATACTTGGCACGATGAATAACAGACTGTTACTTCCTTTTTTTGATTTATGTGGCTACATCACTGGTTGTGATTTTGCTACATATATATGGCCTCTATTCCATACTAAAATTTTCCGGACAGTGATCTGTAATTCTGTATCATTTCACCATTTAAGAAACATTCTTTTCTCCTGCAACAATGCCATTCTCAGTGCGAGTGATTTAAGTGCCTACTATAGCAGCTCAACCCTAACTGGAACAAGAAAAAAAAAATTTATGATTTAGGTTTTAGTTTACGAAGTCTGCTATACATCCTAATTTAGCGTGAGCTTATTTCCAGTACCTACATTTAAGAAATAAACAGCTTTTGTCATAAATGTAAAATTTTACTATAATTACGTAGAGACTATGAACATGTGATAGGTTAACTTAAGTGACAAAACTTAATTTTTAATGTTATTTTTATTCTGATTTACAAAAAAATGCAATTCGCCACAAAATTATTTCCAATCTATTTCACCAACTAAATTTTTACTGATTGTTATAAAATGACTTGGAATAACCGATACAGCTAATTAGTTATAAAATGGTTTAAGTTGTGGATAATGGCTTAAATTAAATTTATTTAAATTAATTTATCTTTTATGATAATTATTTACTTTGACACAAATTATGATACCTACATAAAAATAGATGTTATATTGTGAGGGGACAAATTTATAGTTTTAGAACTAAATTTTTATCATTTTAATTATATCTTTACTATAATACTATTTAAGCTTACTTAAAGCAGAAATTACATTTTTTGTTGCATTTAGTGTCGAAGAAAACTGTAAATTGTTTTCTTTGGTTTTTCGTTTTTTTGTGGTTTTTTGGTAAATATGGTATTCAATGAAAGCATTAATTTAGTATACAGTCTGGTTGAGTTAAAACAACCATTTCAATAAGACTTTACTTCTCTTATGACAACACGAAACATTAGTAGAAAATAATGATAGGTCAAAATGTGAGAGTTGCATGTACCAACAATATTATTAAGTCAAGACACAGGGCTGGTGGAGCAAAAAATTTTAGGTGAGTCCTGATAGTAGTACTAAAGGTATATTTACTCACGCAAATTAAATGCTAGCTTGCCATGCGAATATCGTGTTTAGCCATTAAGGGAAAAATATTTACTGTAATGTTCAGGTGAAAAACTGTAAGTCTAATGGAAGGATAAACTAGTAACAAAAACGAGCACGCACACCACATATTATTATTATACAGTAAGTCCTCTATTTACGTCGTACCGATTTACGTCGTTTCGGATTAACGTCGCTAATGTTTGAGTACTCATGTTTCAATTTAAGTTGTCGCCGATTCACAATAACGTCGTTTACAATGACCGTAAATCTTTATTTTAACCAAAACACCGTATATAATTCGTTTATATTTCTTTGTTTCCTTCGGTAATTAATTTATGCTATGTAGCGTAAGCTACACGTTCACCGCCTTATCTTATCATACATCATGAGGGACGCTTCCTGCTCTTACGTACAGTATGTACTATATATCTGTTTTTATATTTCAATCAATAAAGGTAATAAAGCAGCTGGTTAAATAACCATTCTATAAAGCTGAGAAGTACTATTCTCCGTTCACTCTTAGCTGAGTTCTGAAATAAACAAACACCGCCGTATCACTGCGCCGCGTCAGCAAGTGATAGGCTGAATTCATCTGGCGCGCCAAGCACTAGTTGCAACACACACACTTCAGTACAGTCGGTGCTAATAAAATAACGGAGACGTAATATAACAGGAAGCACCGTAGCACTTTGTTCAGCGTAGGTGTTTCATTTGCGAAGAAAAAACTATGCAATTTACGCCTAATAACCGTCTTCACAAAATCATCACAAGTTTTTATAACAGGATACTCAAGTTTCCTTTTCTTCCCGGAAGATGTTAATGTTCCGGTGTCCTGTAATTATTTCCTTGCACGAAGCACACTGCTCTTCGAAACACGCCTAAATTCCTCAGTTAAACTCGCGATATCGTTCACACGACAATCCGTATATTTGTCTGAAAATGTTTTAAAAACATTCAACACAATAGTTTTCTGTGCACTTTTCAAAGGCTTTCCCGTTCTGTGTTTTACAAAACTCGGTCCGACGTCAGCCATAACAAACCGTGCGCGCGCGAATCCGAAATGCAACTGTTGCGCCGGGCATCAACTGTACACTGTACAGTACCTTTTGTCTATGCCACCGTACACACGGCGTCTGCTAACATAATTGTAAGTACATACTTGCTGACACATTAAACTGTATTGGAAATTAATGATGAATCGCTATAATGCTATACATCAACAATTGTTATAAAAAGACAGTGTAAAAATACTTACCTACAAATGGTACGTAACCAAGGGACTTTTCTTGCACACAAATAATGTGCGCGGCGGCCGGCAGCCAATTAAAATGTTTGTTTACAAGAGGCTTTGTTTATTCCAAAACTCAGGTAAGAGTGAACGGAGAATAGTTGGACTTGTTTCCCACGCTGTCGGTTGTCATTTGCTGATAAAATTGCCCGTTGTCACGTCTGTATGCCAGCGCTTCCGGCCGACCTTGGGCCGTGGCCGGCCGGTGGCATGAAACATGGCTCATTTTGCGTCGTTTCTATTTACGTCGCGGTTTTCAGGAACGCAACCCCGACGTAAACCGAGGACTTACTGTATTAAAATTTGTACTCTGTTTTTCTATGATGAACATGTAATGCAGAGCGTATTTAAAAACATTTTAAAGTAAGCTTTTAGAAATATTTCAAGCATAATTTGTGTATTTGCATCGAGTAACAGGCGATTTGCCTAACGGCGGTTTGCCTAAACATGAATTCGTTACGGCGATTTGCCTAAATCATTTCGCAAAAGGCGTTTTGCCTAACGGCGATTTGCCTAACGGCGTTTTGCCTAACGGCGTTTTGCCTAACGGCGTTTTGCCTAACGGCGTTTTGCCTAACGGAGTTCTGCCTGACGGCGATTTGCCTAACGGCGTTATTCCTAACGGCGTTTTGCCTAACTCCGATTTGCCTAACGGCGTTTTGCCTAAAATGTTACTATGATGAAAAAACCTCGTTTTGCCTAACGGCGAATTGCCTAACGCCATTTTGTTAATGGCGATTTGCCTAACAGCGTTTTGCCTAACCTAAGCTAACCTAACCTAGCCTAACCTAAGCTAACCTAACCTAACCTAAGCTAACCTTACCTAACCTAACGGAGTTTTGCCTATCAGCGGTTTGCCTAACGGCGATTTGCCCAACGGCGTTTTGCCTAACGGCGTTTTTCCTAACTCCTATTTGGCCAACGGCGTTTTGCCTAACGGCGATTTTCCTAACGGCGTTTTGCCTAACGGCGATTTGCCTAACGGCGTTTTGCCTAAAGGCGTTTTGCCTAAACGGCGTTTTGCCTAAAATTAGGCAAAACGCCTTTAGGCAAAACGACACATGACCTTTTGCATCGTCGATAATCTGAAGTAAAAAATATGAATAGTTCGTATTGTTGGTATCATCACCCTCCTTCCTTATTTTATCTCAACACTCGCATTAATAAGTCAGTTGGCAGGTCACTGGCCCTATGGACTAAAGATAATTTAAAATATCAAAACAAAATAATATTTCTTGTGATTTACTTATGCATCCTTGGTAGCAGTTCCCTTTTATTCATGTAGATCTGTTCAACCGCGGTAAAAACCTCTGTTCGTAACTAAATACGCCTCTTCTACATATTTTAGCGAATCGTCGTTCTCGAATTCATGCAGTAAACAATAATTGTAGTTTATAATGGACTGCACACGCTGACTGTTACAATCGTTTCATATAACTCGTTATTGTTATTACGTATTTGAAATAAAACGCCTCTCCTGGGAACAAATGCAAGTTTCCTCTGGAATTGGACGGTTACTGCACGCGAGTGTTCTGAACCCGGCGCAGTAATTACCTCTCCCTGCTCGGAAACTCCCCAGCCAGTATCGAGATACTCCCCCTCCAGGCGAGCATCCAACCCTTGCGAGCCCCTGGAGAGGCGCGGTCTCTCTCGCACGCCAGTATTATCACGTTCACCTGCCAGCAGTTCCACGGAGCGCGCTGTGCCACCGGCACTCGGGCGAGCTTTCGCCACGTCCAACTGGAACTAGCTTAGCTGAAGCACCCGGCGTTGCCCAGGCTCAACACAGCATAATACCAGACACATCACTACCGAGTATCAAGTCTGTAGGACGTACACTTAAAAAACTGGAAATCTTGGTTAAAGTCCCATTCATTGCACAATCTCGCTGCATCAAGGCTACGCATCAGCATTACCGAGACGCCAATCTTCATGTGGGAAGGTAGGTAAACCCTGGGCAAGACGTGACCGACACACCAAACGATATCGCGTTACAAATTCAAGGCAACGCCAGCTATTGACGAAGTTTTAAACTAAACTGTTATTAGCGCCTTTAGTTCGCTAACAGCTGCGAGCTTCAATAAGCGGATGGGTTTTGCCAGGACAGAAAGCTGCCACACCTTACATTATGACCGTGTGGCGGACATAGAGAAATGAAACAAAATCACTGTTTGTGTGTCTATGACGTACCTCCTATGATTTTATATTACAAAACTTAATTTACCTATTTTTCACTCCCTAAGGGATGGCATTTCATAATTATATGTACTCTACGTCACTCTCCGGCCCATAAACTATCTATATGCAAAAAAGTATGGCGATCCGTTGCTTCTTTGCTATGTGAAAGAAGGGCAAACAAACAAACACATTTTCACATTTAGAATATTATATTAAGTAGGGAAGTAGGGATGCAGTACGGTTATGGTTGACAATTGACGTATTCGTCCTTCAGGAATATGGTATGCTCCAAATCACTTGTAAGTTGACTGGGCTCGTAAGTAACGAATGACGACGTAGTTTACATGCAAATCATCACCGATCAGGCCTTTCGCCCTCCCTAGTCATATTAGCGTGCAGTACACCAAGGGCCTTTGCGTCTCCAAGGTAGTGGACTAAAGTGATGTAGTAATGGAACTGGCCGAGCTTCTAAGGCTGAACTCCAGCGGAAATTCCAGTACGAATTGCTGGAGAACAATCAATGGAGAACCTAAACCAAATGACTAAATTCGTGTATTACTTTAAGGTAAGTTCCAGCGGACCTTAATTAAATCTATCACTAGTGTACTCGTCTCGAATGTAAGAACGGACCGTATATTTGCTAGAATTTATAATATATCAGCATTCAAACTTGAAAAGAGAGGAATGTTCGTTAGTCTGAACAACAATTTTTTTTACTTTTAACCAAACATGAACTAATTGAACGAACGAAGAGAGGTATCTAGATCAACTTGAGCTAACCAGCGTTTGTATGTTTGTAAGGTAGGTATGTGACTTTGTCCGAAGACAACTATCGAACCGTTTATTGATCTTCATAAAATTTGATAGGTAGGCATGGACACCTATAGAATTTCCAAGTTTGTTGTGAGCTAAATTGTTTGATGAGTTATTGAATTATTGATGTCCAAAGAAGGGTAAAATATTTCAAAGTCGTTAATCAATTTATGTGGGGTATCCCATGAATATTGTTCATTTAAAAACCTTTTTTTTACAGTAAGGCTTTATGTTTTTAGTTACAACTACCCAAAATATAGTGAAAATTTCATTTTGTATAAAGCAATCGACACAAGATAGGTTAAAGCACGTAAATGTAAACCATATGGTAGTCATGAGATGACACAAGGATTGTAGTTAATGATGGAATAAAGCCCCGGGCGAGTGCTGGCAGGAGCGAGCACAGACAGTGGCAGCAGTCACAGTAGTGGCAGCAGTCACAGTAGTGGCAGCAGTCACAGTAGTGGCAGCAGTCACAGTAGTGGCAGCAGTCACAGTAGTGGCAGCAGAGCCGTCACGCACTGCCGACCCCTGGACTAGACCCACAGCTATATCGGTCGTGTTTCCAGGTGAGGAAGGTTCCGAGAATGGACTCCAGGAGCTACAGGGAGAACCGCCGCTCGTGCGCGGGCGAGGAAGAGGATGGGGGGAGGGGGAGAGTGTAAACAGAGCGCAGTGCGTGCTCATGTCACGTGACCAGGTTTGCATGCATGCATCTCAAACACCCGCTAAGAGCGCCCCGGCGCCAGGGGACTGGCCCGAGGGCTGAGGGCTGAGGGTTGCGCTACAAAACGCATTACGGCACGCACTTTGACGTGCAAATTCCGAACACGATATAAAGAAGGGGCGCGCGGATCAGCCCCGCTAATGCAGGCTGACGCACGAGCCCCAGAGGGCGTCCTAGGGAGAGTGCGGGGGAGGGGAGGGGCAATGAAGAAGTTAGGTAAGTAGTCGTTCCGCATATGGAATCAGGGGAGAAGAGGCTGGGAGGCGAGAATAGCGCCGTGTAAAAAATAGTGTGAGAATTAAGGAGAAAAATGAAGGGAGACAAACGTAATCTGGGTTCCCCCGCGGCCCGCCTCAAGAGGGTGAAAGGCGCGGGGGACAAAAGGGAAAATGGGGCGGAGAATATTAAATTATGAGGCACTTGCGAGGGCTCGGGTGGCCGCGGGCGCGGAGTCTCGCCAAGTGAGATACGGCCTTGAGAAATTGTCGCGCGGCCTTTATTTTAAATATTCCTCTCCTTCGCAGCGAGATGGGATCGAGGGAAACCTCTGCTTGCGGGAGCCAGTTATATAACAGCTCTGTCCGATGCTGGCCACAGGAAGAGGCAGATGGCGAACAAGTCGTCTGGTTCGTAGGTTGATATTTACTGTTTTTTTTTATTTCTTTCTTTATAGTGTGTTGGCAAAAGTTTAATAATATTCACTCAGCCAGAGCACTACTCAAATGCAGTTAAACTTTACGTAGGAAAACGAGAAACGAGAAATCCCATAAAATACTTTCATTTGCTTAAAAACAATATTGTATATGTGGAAGCATATTTAAAATCTATTTTTAAAAAAATTGATACTTTGTAATTAAAATTTTAAAGGAAAAAGAATGAGTAAATAATTTTCCCAACCGAAATGAAAAGTACAGTGTTACTTTCTTGTTATCTTCCATACTTATTTCTTGAATTCCTTCAGTTGGTAATAAATAACTTATAAGAATATATGTCGTAATATATTTTGGAATTTAGGTCTCTATTGCGCGTTAATCATATTTACAAAATGTTTGGCTTGCTTAAATTAGAAATTCACTGCTAGTGCTCAAACAAAGCGTCGTCTTCTCGGAACTCAACGCACCCCAGATGTCAAATGATACATATTAATCACGCGCTTTTTTATTAGATTCACCTGTATGTATGTATGAAAAAAATATGCAATAAAATATTTCCATACATTGTTACCCACTTTTCGACATCCGAATGTGTTGAAATTTTGCATACATATAAAGAACCTCTGACAATACAATATTTTGAACACTTAAGACATTTCTGTTAAGGGGGAGTGTGTTATCAGAGGGTCAAATAACCACTTATTTCGAGCTATGGGTAATAACCAGGATTTTTGTGTATCCAGTAGGTCTGGTTTTGGTGGAAAATGTGCCGGGGGAGGTTTTAAAGGCCTAAAATCTTTAACTCTCACGTAAACCGCCTTTGAGGCTGATTTTAGGAAAACTCCGTACTCAGTTAATGTGTATGTAATACAAAGAACATTCCTGTCGAGTTTCAAGCCTGTAGCCATATAATTAAAGACGATCAAGAGCTTTTATTTTAACCTATAACTCACAAATTCCACATTTTACAAGTTTCAAGAAAACTTAATGAAATCATTCGTAAGACAATTGACAGTATCTCCAATGAAGCACATAAGGTAAAATCAGAACAATTTGCTTGGTATTTTTTGTTTCCATAAGGTCATTTAAGTTTCATGTAATTTTGACGCGTTAGTCGAAATGACTAGATTACGTGAACAACAATGACTAATTTTAAGTTTATTGTAACAAATAAAGACTTTAATTAATCATATTTAGTATTTTAATTTGTTTCAATTACTCAAATTTAATATTTTTTTTTATTTTGAGACTAAAAATAATCAAATGAACTTATAGTTCCAAAAAACTTTGAAAAATCACATTTTACTATTGAATAAACAAAAAATCAAATTTAAATTTAGGGTTTTTGTTCAACAGTATAATGATGCTTAACAACTCTATATAACTTAAAGTGTGTGGTAAATGATATTATTTGTTTTAGTAATTTTATTAGTAAAAACAATATGATTTGAAATATATTATTTTTAACTATAGTCAATACGAAAATTTTAGGATATAGTCATTACGAATATGACGTTTTAAGTTATACAGAGTTGTAGAGCATTATTTGGCTGCTGGACGAAAAACTTAAATTTTATTTTTAATTGTTAATTCATTTAACGATAAATGCATTTTTTAGTTTTTAAAACTATAAGTTTTTTTACCATTAAGCACTACTTTATAGCAAACAGTTTTATAAATGAAAGGCCCTTCTTTCATGAGACTTATCTATTGGCTGGACAGTTAAAACCTTAGGCCTTATTTTAAGCATGGCATTTATTCAATACAAGTATCTTATACAATAATACAAATACAATAGAACGAATACTCACAGTGTGGTGAGAGATTTCAGACCGACGAAAGCGTCTGCCGCTATCTTGCTGATCTGGTTCTTACTGAGATCACTGAAACATACACAAAGATGATGGTTCAAACTGTTGTTTAAGTCTTTTTTGTGATACTTTTTTTACTCACTTTTTAAACACAAAAATTCTAACTATGCTGGTTTTAGGTTCATTCCAAGCTGAACAACAGATTTCAGTCAATAATAGACTAAATTAATTAAACACGCTGCACGAAAAAGAAAAAGCAGAGCAAATTAACAGCAGCACCAAAATACAAATAATCTTTGACGTAAAATTGTTAAGAATTTGCAGTGGTAACTATTAGCAGGTTTTTGATCATTCTTTTATGCAGTTTTAACTGCGATAGAGTCTCATTATAAAATTAAGTTACTAAATGAAGTGTAACTAGTTGACTCTTATTGTAACAAAGTATAACTAGTGGTAGACTCTTAAATATGTCTACTGTAAACGTAATATCATCTAACAGTTTACAATTATACTTCATTTGGTAAGCCACTTTCTAAATATAGTAAATTATTCTTCTAATGTTTTGTTTGGTTACTGAAGAAGTCCTAGTAGAAATAAGCGATATAAAAATGAAAATAACAATGAAAACTAACAGTGTGAGTTAAAATACTCTAGTAAGATATTTTACTCTGGTTGAAATATGCAAAGAAATATATGACACACGATATAACATACATACTTATTCTTGCCAATACAATTTATTACATGTTTTATTAACACTCAAATAGTACTATTACACAAAATGGCTTTAATAATATAATATTCCATGTGGCATTTTTTTAAAACTCCTGATACACTGTCTAGCAATGCCAAAATGTTGGGCACAGAACAACTAGGAGTCTCGGTAAAAAATCTAGATTGTTTATTTCAAATGATAATATTCAATTACAAACGTTCCATGGCTTAGCTAAAAATCCTACTTACGGATTAACTAGAAATTCTTGTAGGCACAAAGTTTTCAAGATCTGACGGACGTCTGATTCTTGTGGCAGGTTTGCCTTCCTCTTTTCTTACGAATATTTTCGCGTCGCGTACTACCCACACAAACTTGAAATTGTTCTCTCTTGCTACTTTCTTTGTTTCCCAGAGAAGAGATTCATTGTAGTGCGTGAGATGTTCATTTATAAAAATCCTACTTGGACATCTAGGATTCACTTCTGAAGCCAACAGCGTCTTGTTTTCTTTGAATTTCTGTAACCATTGATCTCTTGTTTGTCGGGAGAGCAATTGAACAAGTATTGGCCTAGGCTGGTCTCTTCGGCTGCTGAGTAATCTGTGAGCGACATGGACATCCTTATCACCCACGTCAATGCCAACAGCCTTAGCGATTTCGACTACTACAGCAATACAGTTTTCGCCTCTCGTCTCAGTCATTCCAAAAATTTCAAAATTCATGTTTCTACTGTATTGTTCAAGTTCGTTAAATCTTTATTCTAGCTCGATCACAGATTTTTTTAAAACCCCATTTCTTTCTCTAGTCTATAATTTTTTTCTTGAATTATTTTTGTAGTACCACGAAATTCCTCGAACTGTTCAGATATAAATTTGACACTGTTTTCCAAGGATTCTATTTTTTGAACAATTTTTTGGAGAGCCGGTAACTGGCGGTGGATTTCAGTCACTTGTTCCATTAAAAGCTTTATATCAACAACCGGATCAATATTACTCACCTTAAGAGCTTTGCACTTCTCACATTTCCAGGTGTCTTTCTTCAAACCAAGTTTTCTTATGTTTTCTGCCGTTTTCAAAGACGTGCACTGAACATGAAAGTAATTTTCACAAATCCCTGAGCATTTAATAATAAATATCTTTCACATTCGCCGCCTCCGGAAACATGAGACATTTACCACACACTTCTGGATCATTTGAGATTGTTAAGTAATTATTAAACTGACGAAAATTTAAGAATAAACAGTTTATATACTTTTTTTTTACACTTTCACAAGGCACGATACTTCGCGTTTGAACGGAGCACCGGCCGACCGGGCAACTGTCCCGCGTGGACTTCCCGCACACCATTGTTTACAAATATTATGAAACTTATTATATTCATATGCTTTTATACAGATTTTTCCTTCACGTTATTTAGTGTTGCTTGTTGTTAATAGTTTAAACTATGTGGTTTTACGTTAGAAACGTAAGGACTGTCAATCATTAAGAAATTAGTAAAGTGTACAGAGGTGTTTGAGCATATTAATTATAAGAATGTTTACTGCCCTTATCATTCTTTAAAGCTGTATTTCTGTTCATGATAACATAGCCAGATTTTACAAATTATCTTGCGTCATCTTTAGAATGCGCAATTATCTGCACATGTAACCATGAGTGTTAGATTTGAGTGAAGAATAATTTATTATTATAATAATAAACTTGTTTTTCAATAACAGAATTTCTTTCCATTTTAGCATCGTGAATGTTTGTCATGGGGAAATGCGTTTTCTAACAGCCTACAGTTCGACTTCCACTCACTTGAACTCGTAATAAATTTTTCAATTCCGGCCTGACAGCGAGGCAGAGGTCTTAATTGCCGGCTGGTCCAGGATCGCCGGAGCGTGGCATGGCCGCTTGTCCGGTATCTTCATTACGCGAGGAAGATTTGTGCCCCTTGATTGCAGGCTTGCCGCACGACACGGCCCCGGTGTTTAGCGGCGCTCGCAGCAGGGGAGGGGAGTGTCTTCTCTCAATGGCCGTGCCGGCAACACGAAACTTCGGGCGCTGCCTCCTCGTTCCCTGGGTAATTTATCGCTCGTGTTATTTCTCTGGTTGCACAGCCTGAAAACAGTCTAGAAGCCCTTTCCCCGGCCTCCCATTTACCGGCCTCCGGTTCCTGGTTTTTGTGTCCCTCCGCAGGCTCTCCCGGAACAAGTCCCGGGGTCTGCTGGGGCGTCGCAGGCGATCACCTCGGCGCGGGGAGGGGGCAGGAAGGCTCGGGAAGATTACACCGGGGGCCTGTCAGTTCGCATTATCGCCGCCAGGGCGTGTCGCCGCGCCATCATCTTCACGCATGGCTGCGCCCCGCGCACAAACTTTCCTCCGCGACTCCGCCACCCGCCGAGTCCCCTCGCAGTCCTGGAGGACCACGACCGCGAACAGCAACTTCGAGGGGCCCGCCAGACTTCGGAACACACCCTACCCGGCAGATGGATACCTTATGGATGCGGAAAGAAGGGCGCAAGTTCTGAAAGGTCACGCATGCAAAAGGAACTCCGTCCTGTTGACTCGCTGCGGCAAATAAAGCAAGTAACTTTGTGCTACATCTTAGAAACTTCGAAAACCCACCAAAACTTACTGTTAGTTTAAAAAATGACGTATAAGTTTCTATTTTCGAGTTTTCAAAAGTTTGAACGATCTTTGAATTAATGATACAAATCTTCATATCTATGAAGTGAAGGTGATTTATTATGTCGTAAGTGAAAGTTTTACTTTCACTTACGATACAACAAATGCTTTATATTTATAAGCAAGCACGTGTAATTCTTTGTAAATAGTTGGAGACATACATATAGTACATATAGTTACATAGATACACACACATATATATAAACTAAGTGGCGCGCTATGCTGTCAGCTCTTCTAGGATAATAACACACTGCTTGTCAATTCTCAATCGGCTCTTCTACAGCTGATAGAGCACAAAACAAACATTTATTTTGACAGCTATGGATTGTGCTGTTTTCGTTTTACGGTGAGCACAATTAGAAACAAAATCACCAGAAAAATTAAACGCATACTTGAGTAACAAATATGACGAGTTAATGCATGAAACACACCAAGCTTTATTTTCGGGAAAAGCACCGTGTTTGAGTTAGAGTTAAGACAGGAGATTTTTCTTCACACTTAAGTCACGTCAAATCCAAGGAGCGCCTTACAGTTTATCAGGTACTTCTAGTAATACTATGGAAGATGCTGACTCCATCATTATTATTCATATTACCGAATAGTTCATTTATTCATCTTTCTTTCCACAATTCGTTCAGAAAGCTCTAGTTCTCAGTGGGTTGAGAGTTTGTGAATAACTTAGCTTCCAGCTAACTGCAAGTGGATCTCCATTAGTTACATTAGTAACTAGGAATCACAAAATACGAGTTGAGAAGTAGGGAGATTTATGTGCATTTCAAATATGAGATAATAATGATTTACCGGTTGGTCCATTTTGAAAATGTTCGCTAAACGTTGTGACCATGTCGGAGAAGTACTAGCACTTAGACCCTATTAAAAAATGCTTCCTACAGGAAGGAGATAAAAATTATCGTTGATTGAATACTTTTATTTTTGACTTTTGATTTTGACAGTGATGTGGTTCGTGATAACGGCTGTAGTAAGTTCCGTATTACATTACGGCTCAGCATGCCGCAGGCAGTATTACTGTCAATCTTCGTGGACTGTGTAATAATAATTACTATAATTATTTTAGTTGATGCCAGTGTTTTTCTCAGGCGGTTCCAGATTAGTTTGTAAATTACTATAATTCTCTGAAAAGGTATAAACCCGTGGTAATTTTTTTTTTCCGTTATGCCATCAAGCAAGAAATGTGGAAGAAATAATTCAAAATTTAAATAATAGCAAGAAATTTAAGATGTGAAAATTTACGCGGGAAAAGATTTTATTTTTAAAGAGTTGAGTGACATATATTTATTGTAATTAAACTTGACGTTGAATCGTTTAGTGTGACTTGTAAAACATCGCCGACGAACCTCTATGCATTGAGATAATCATGATTTTATTTCTTCATTAGTTTGGTTTTCATCAAACGGATTTAACATATAGCCTACTAATTTATTTTAAGGTTTTATGTTATAAAGAAATATTTGTATCACTAATAGTTAGGGCCATGTAGTTTTCGCGAAAAGATTTATAGACCAGCTTTGTGTTAAAACACTGCAGCATCGTCTGTGTTTAGTGATTGGTTTTGTTTCTTTCCGTTGCATGTTTACTGTCGGTCCACAAATCACAGTCGTTCATTTCGGAAGCCAACACGTTCTGACTGGCCCGGCCAAACAGGGCGATGGCTTCTCTCGCAGATTGCAAGGAAACAATCGCTAACGCGAACATAACTTTTTGCAGTCTAACAAGCGATCAGATTTATTCGCGAAAAACACCTGCCCCTACTAATAGTGTCACGCTGCACGCTGCAATACTAATATATCACGCACCAATAGTATACCTTGTTAAAATAAAATTCTTTACCTTCCAATAATGAGAGGTATGACAATAAGAGTACGAATAAGTTTACACTGTAGTGTTTGCTGGTCGTGACAATGCACTGCTACTGAGCCCCAACACCTTTTGGTCCTAAACACTCAGAAGAGGCTATGTAATTTTGGGTAGAGTACATAAGAAGAGCCAGAACATGTTTATGAAGCTCAACGAAATAAAATCTAAAGAACTCAGATCCTTTTCATTTAATTTGTTGTGATAGGATATATATAAGTAATTCGTGCGTTTACCTTAATTTTATTGTCTATAGCGAAATTGTCAACACATTCCCTTGACGCCTCTGCACTTGGGACAAACTCAAAGGAGTATCATGACTGAAACCTCGAGGAAGTCAGTCCACATGTAGCATGTAGGTAGGACGGTACCTCTACGATTACATTGGGTTCCGAACCATTTAAAGAAGGAACACAGAGCTCAAAAAGTAATGTGAATCATGTAGGGATGTGAAAAGAGCATTCGATACTGGCTTTGGCACGTAAGTTTGACGCCTCAGTGATAATGACCACTGAGAAGTCTTAAATGACGGGAATATCATTTACTTGATTCAACTGCTTGAGTTCATCGCTTCATCCCTCAATCCCAGCAAATGATCTGGATGCAACAAGTCGTTAAACTCTTGCTCGTCCAGTGATGCGTTCACTGGGGTGCTTGGCCCCGGATCAGAGTCAGACCACTACTTACATTTTACTGATGCGGCGGTACGGAGTGAAGGCCTTGTGCGGCACCTCAGTGATGGTGTTCTGCTCCAGTCTCCTGCAACACGCCACACCACGTGTCAGCCAGCTAGCGGCTCCTTAGGTCTTCATGTGGCGGTGTGGTCGCCAGAGAAGGAAGGCCTGCGCATCTTAGGGTCTATTTCACAATTTTGACATTTCAAGAATTTAAAAAAAAATTAGAGCCGAAATAAAACCAACATTTTCGACCCTACGTCATAATTTTCAATATTTAAAATGGAATATTTGTGTTCTTAAATGTTTATGACAAACTTCAATTGGTACTGTCATTAAATTTGGTTTTATTTATGTATCACTATAAATATTAAAAAAAAAAATTCATAAAAATTGGTATATAAAAACTGTATAATTTAATAGTGGGTTTTAAGTAATGTGTATATATTTGAAAGAGAAACGTGACTTATGTATGTCATATAGTTATGCATAAAGGCTTCCAAGAAAATAGTTTATAGTTCATAAGGTAAATCATTTCAGGGGCTTGACGATGGAATATGAAATGAATTAAAGCTCTTGAGGGAAGCCAAGGTCTGCAACAGCGGGTGTACGCTTCTGCCACTAGCGTTAAGGCCCTGCCACACTGCCAATGTGTCGTCTCCCAATGTATTTGTTTAAAAAGTTTGATGAGTAATATTGGATGGAATATTAATTTTAATTTTCAATTGAATAAATATGAACAGATAATCTGGAATAAGTTTTAAATCTGTGACACTAACAAAGTTTATTATTGGACTGAGCGCACTCCAAATATTCACATTTAATATTATTTTTAAGTAAAATAATGCTTTACATTTCTAGATAGAAAATTTGAACGTACTATGATTTTTGTGCACTTCTTAACTTTTAAAAAATTTATTAATTTACATCTCATTGACACTCTTGCATAATAATATGAATTTTCTGTGGTGTTTAAAGGTAATGGACATATCATTTGATATTTACAGGTAAATTACCTAATGTAATACATTCTTATTATTATTGTTTAAGTTATTTCGCCTTTACAGCCTCTCTAATTGCCATTTGCTCACAGAGTACTTGCTGAGTGACGTCACCGGGAGGTGAGTGGAGGGGGAAGCGGAAGGGGCACTCACAGCTCGCTGGTGGCCGGCGGCAGGTGGTCCGGCACCTTGGCGAGCGCCTTCTCCTGGCAGTCCACGATGCCGTTGGCACACCTGCAGGGGTGCGGGCACTGCGGCTGGCTCGCGCACTCCCCCACGGGCCGCTCCACCAGGCCTGCCAACAGTGCAGCCACGACACTCCCTCCGGCATCCTCACATACAAAACTATTTGGGTGACAAAACAGGTTAGAGGCCATCTTTGAATGCGTGATGTAGTCAGTGCTACGTCACTTTCTTTTCTTACATACATTTACCTTTTTTCATTGAATTAATATCTTTATTGTATTGCTAATTTTATTTGATAAGTTTTTTTTAAATTTTATATACTGGTTAAGAAAACATGAGTGGTGATTTTAAGTCGTACTTGGTATGGACTTGGGATGAAAGTATTAGATAGAGGATACATAAATCAAATTATCAGTTTAATATTTTTAACTCATATTTTTTTAAAAAGGCGAATTTTAGAAGACTTATATAGTCTTTTATTTTGTATTTATTAATTTTCTTGGGAGTAGGAATATATTTATACGCACACACATATATATGGTATTATTTCAGTGTGTAAATTTACGATAGTGTGTTGAACCTATTTTCTTTACTTGAGCGGAAGGCGAGTAGTGCCTGGAGGGCGAGAGAGTAGAAGTGGACAGCAGCGTGGAAGAATGCTGGGCCCATAACCCAGAGGTCTGTGGATAATAACCACGCTCTGCTACCACATTCCAGCATATTTAATTTAAATTTGAGTTGTTGGTAATACTTTGTTTCGAATTGCTCACACATATGGTGAAATAAATGCTATGGTAAGTAATACATCCTATACATTTTTGGATTTTTTGAAAGCTATTGCATTTACTTATGAAAGATGCTGTCCTAGTAGTGGGACATGTCTCATTACTCGGTAGCGAGTGAGCCTAAAATGGCTTGTTTGTCATTAGAACTGCCAGAATCATGTGTCATGGCAGACAGCTGAGGCATTTTTGTGGTTATAAGCTCTAATTGTGCTTATTATTCTCCCCCCCCCCCCAAATTACAATGTAGTAAAGGTTCCATACTCCAATACATTTACTAGTGAATTTATGCATCTAAACACTTTGCATATAACTGGTTCAACAGTTCCGTGCCATTTGTAAACAAATGCACATGGCCTTGTTTGACATCATGTAATTTTGGCAGTTCTAAAGGAAAATCGTAAGCCAGTGTTAGCCCCATGCTCATGAGTGCAGAATTGGTTAACATCACAACTATAGTAACCGATCCTGCGAGCTTCAAGCATCGTGATGATGTCCTTTACTCAGTTCTGGTTCTTTCCCACACAGTCACCGTCGCTGTGGTGTGTACCTCACTGCCTGAGGTTTCCTTGTTAGGTGTTTCCACTAAAATTTTACATTGACTTATTTCAAGTTTTACATGATTTTAATGTTTGAATTTAAAATTTCAATTATATGTTTGGTAAATGAATTGACCTTAAAATGAAATACAAGTCTTTCACTTTTTCAATACACAGATGATTTAAACAATTTTAACGAGCCAGCAGAACGTTCATGGGGTATCCGTGGGGGGAAGGAGAGAGTGTGGTTAGAGAACATTTGTAACTAATCCTGACAAAATGTAGGGCAAAAAATTATAATAATTTTTTCCCTGTTGTTATTTTTTATTATTGTATGGATTCATGGTCCCTCCTCCCTTACGAAAGAGGTTGAATTCCATAACATGCCCTCCTTTTATTCTGGAGCATTATATTTTATATTTGTCAACGTAAATTACGTCTAATTATACTTTTTTTTAATGTTGGATATGAGTGCGCGTATACTTAGATGTCCTACAGGTCTCTTAGCCCTCCCCTAAGGCGGGAGAGTCAATAGCATGATCAATAGAAAAAAATTTAATAATTAGTCACACACAACTTTTTAAAAACATTTTAGTATATTTTAAAAACCAATGCTGTGGGACTTAGATTTCCTGAATAACGTATACCAAGCTCTCAGCGTGAGAACTACAGGAGCTTATAGTATATTTATAATATGATAAGTGACATCATAGCTCGGTAGATGGAAAATAGATGGGGATTTCACTATAGCTGAATATCTACCGCATTAGACAATAACTCTGTAATATCAAAGTGTGAATTACTCTACCGATTACTCTTCCCCGCGGTGAAATAATCATATCTATATTTATTAATATAATGGTTTTTTAATAAAATGTTCTTACAATGATTTTCTATTTTACATTAAAATAAATTATTTGTTTACATTATTCTTAAACTTTCCAAGCTAACAACTTGTGTGACTGGCATATGTGACCTCGTCAAATAGGTGTATAACGTCGTTAAATATTCAGCAGCTATTCAAATTTACTACTTTTTCTCAAACATGTAGAGAATGGGCTGCAACCAATCAACTAACGACGCAGAGTGCAGTCTGAAGTGCTTGCCGTCATCATTCGGCTAATTTGACAATTTCCCTGCATGAACTCTGACTTTAAAAGTTGGCCTTAGCTAAAACACTAGGTATGTGGTGAGCGGATGTTTGAAAAATTCCCTTTTTTTGTTTTGAAATAAAATCGTTTTTACGGGAACAATATTATTCTTTAAAAAATTTGAGTTCTTATATTTAGGCTCTCGTTTGGTATTTTTTTAATCGTCAGCATCTTTGAAAATTAAAAAAAAGCTGTATATATGGATATCTGTATATGTTTTGCATGTTGGCCTGCACTCGCGCTCCGAGTGGCCCACGGGAGACGCCGTCTCACCCGAGCACTTGAACTCCTGGTCGTGCAGGTCCGCCACGCTCTGGCCCTTGAGGTGGTTGGGCGAGAAGCAGCGCGTGTAGAGCGCGAGGCGCGGCGAGCGACGCAGGCGGCGCGCGAGCCACGCCAGGTGGCAGTCGCAGATGAGGTTGTTGTCGGCGAGCCTCAGCGTGCGCAACTCGTGCGCGTCCTCCAGCATGTCCTTGGCCAGCGCCGTCAGGTTGTTGTTGTTCAGCGTCCTGCGGGACCCAGCCACTCATTGCCTGTTATCCCCCACCCTCCCGGGATCCCATAACCAGGCAAGGATTTGAAATCAAGCATCTACCCCCCACCTCCTTCATCAACGTGACGACTTTCTGCGTACGCCTGGGTGCCGGAGGCTTGTTATTTCCTTGGCCTACCTCAAAAGTTGAATAAAAAGTAGAGGGATTTGAATTGGAACCTATTGCGTAATGAAAGCACGAAATACTCTGATCCCTACATGTATTTCGGTAAACAATTTTACTTTATTTTTAGAATTATACACACTGAGTTATGTTTAGAAAAAAATCTTATTATTTATAAAACAAGGCCAAATATGCGGCTTAAATAAGTTTTGTGTGATCTGCTGTAGCAAAAAACCAGACATTTTCTTTAAAAAATATTTTGAACATAGAAGTTTTCATGGCGAAATACACATGTTGCACTAACATGCCAATAAAGTTTTCTAAAACAAGTGTCTTGACTAGGGATCTTTAAGTTGTGAAATCGTTTGACAAAAGGAATTACATATCTTACACAAGTATCGCTTTCGCGATTACAACAAAGATAATTCTCTGAGCCAAAATTAACCTTCAGGAATATAATGGACGAATTGTGAGCAACACAGCCAACCATTTGACGGCGCCGTCTCAAGTTGCAATATGACTGAAGAAAATATTGTAGAAGGACACCCTTTTTGACTGAAGTCAAGCCCATAGGTCAGTGAACCCGTAGAAATTTTGTTTCACGGCACACTTACTCGGCAGATTTTTGAGGAATCTCAGAGAACTTAGTACGTCCTACTTTCAATGTAGAAATTGCTTAAAATATCGAATCTTGTGCATACAAATATGAACTGTTCCAACTTACTTCATTACTTTGAAAAACCTTAATATGTGGACTTGTTTGAATGCAAAATGTAACGACTATATAATTTTTAACACCAGCTGTGCTGTTTACATTTTGTATTCAAACAGATTTGCACTTTTGTTAATTATTCTACGATCAGAAGTATGTTCACAAGGTAAATATTTTCATGTACTAGACTCGATAGTTCAAGCAATTTCTGTATTAAAAGTTGTACATATTAAGTGTTTAGTTATTCCTCCAGAAAGTTCCGAAAAGGTGTGCTGTGACTGCTAGTTTCCGTGGATTCAACTACCTCACAGTCATATTGCAACTGAACACAATGCCGTCAGGTGGCGGCCATCACCTTCTGATATCAGTGAAAAACATGTAGAACATTAGATACAGTTACAGGCTTTCATGACAAAATAAAATTGTTAAGAAAAGTCTACATATTTTTCAAAACGGTACCAACTTAAACAATACGACCCGTGTTTGGATAGTACCAACAACCTATGGGTAAGTTGGTACTGGTGTTTGATTCCTACGAACCATACGTCTTTCAGTAAGACACTGTGGGCATTAGACAACTAAGCATCTCCTTAGTTATTATCTAGATGCAGTTTCAGTCGATATGTTTGCAGACGACTGTATCGCACCGCAGACCTGGGAGCGATGGCCTCTCAGCCTTCCTGCGTGATCTCCAGCGGTTGACCGGGTGGCATACCTTCTGCAGGACGTGACACGGGGCCGTGGGCCACGACTGTCCGCGCCTCGGCCAGGCGGGACAACGCGGTCTCTGTGTGTCTGTGTGTGTCCCTCCAGCCCACACAACACGGCGCGAGGACATCGCAACAAACACTGTTGTCAACGTCAACAATGGTGAAGTTGCCGAAGGACACGAAAGAATATTAGACGCACGTCTGTGTATTGCGAAATATTTCCAAGCAACATCAGTTTTTAAAAAATATAAGAATTCAATGGGTTTATTCTCTCTGTAGCGAAAATCCATTTTTTTTCAGAGGAAGACATGCGGAAGAGTATAGTTTAATACTTTTTCAACATATTTCAGGAACTTATTATATCTTAACGAACATATTTAAATTGCCTGGTAATCATTTTATTTGTAATTTAAGAAGTAGTGTTTGAAAAAAAGCTTTCTGAATAGATTTTATCATATAGTGTAAATAAATCGATAAAACAACATTGTAGCGTTTTGGTTTTCATGCAAACAATTTGCAAGAAATTTCTTTGAATTTACTCTACATCGCTCATTTCATAGGAGGGTGAACAGATGTTATTTATTTATAGATCAGTAAAACACAAATATAACTTACAAGGGTATTTGTGTGATGCATTTGTCTTTAGTACAAAACGTTTACAGCCTTTTTAAAATGTTTTGATTGGCACACGTATTAATGTGATGATTTGGAGCATGACAAGTCTCATCACGTATGGTCGACCTGGCGTTCTCGCGTGGAGGAACTTCGCGTGTGAAACGAGACTGTTAGCATTTTGTCTCGTCCGGGCTAGCCCGCCACGACCAGCACGAGTCGGCGCATGGCTGTTGCTGCCCTGCCTGGCCGCTGCTGCCCCGCCACGCCGCTGCTGCCCTGCCTGGCCGCTGCTGCCCTGCCTGGCCGCTGCTGCCCCGCCACGCCGCTCGAGCTGTCCGCGGCGAGGCCTGCTCTCCATGCCCAGACTACTGTAGTGTTGCCGGCTCACACCTTGGCTGTTCCGGGAAACTACTACTCTACAACTGGGAAGTTAGAGACGAATACAAAAAAAACTGTGCAGGGCCTTCAAGAGAAACCAAGAGGCAGGGGTTAGTAATTTTATCTATAATTAAATACACAACATTTCCCACCCCACAGTTAAAAAAAATCTGAAGATTGTAAACAGGATTGTAACCATAACTGTAAACGTGATCCAAGCGAATCGCATTACTTTTAAGGTTTTCTAGGAATCCCATAAAATAGTTTTCGTCCTATGAGGGTAAACAAAATCATTAAAAAATTCTAGATCAAAACGATAGTCCCTCTGGTAGCTGAAACCCAGATATTTAGAGCAACTACCCCCCCTCCCCCCCCGTCTCCGAAATCCCAAACCCTAAAACTATACCCTGTCGTCGGTCCTGAAAATGTGCTCAGGAATTGGAGAAGAAATTGTTCTTGGCCTATTTTACGGAACCATGGGAAGCCGAAATTAAGATCACTGGACAGGTATTCGAACCCAGGTCTTCTGAATGTGAGTCACATCACGCCTCTTATTTTTGTCTTCCACGTAGAATGATGCGAGATCACTTCAAGGGCAAGAAACCAAACTTGTTTGAATAAATATTTAATTTTGAAAGTGTTTGGCGACAGTACTATTAAATGTTGAGAGGCATAAACGAAATTATTCTAATGAATAAAATATTACACGGTAGTATTCATAATACTGCTATTAGAAAACAAGAATTTTTATTTGTTTTTTGAGATGTTGAACAAGGTTGAAGTTAAAGCACAGGGTGTTGGACCTGTTTCAGGGAACGCGCTGGTTCCCACAGAATGGTGTTTGCGATAAATTCAATCTTGTCTCGGCAAGTTTGGCCGAGGAACGGAGGTAGCAACAGTTTTCTAATCTTTTAAAGAGCTTTAAAATGTTAAACGCATCTCCAGGGCGAGCACATAAATTGCGGCCGCCCCATGCGGTGGGGGGGGGGGGGGGGGGGGGGGCAGAGCACCTCCCACGGGCGACAGACCGGCAGCCTCGCGGGTAATTGGATATAACAATGCCCCGCGCCGGGCAGCCACGCGGGGAGTTCACCTTTCCTCGCGAGCGTCTCTCGGCGGAGAGCCGCTGGAATCAGATCAGTGATGCGATATGAGACGGGATATGGAGAGCCTCGTTCCCCGGCCAAGTAGATTCACTTCACGACACCGACCATCGCCAACCTATCATTCTTTTTTCTTTTTTTCTTTTATGTTGTTAAAACCACTTCTAAAGACTGTCTTCGACTCCGGTGAACTGTGGTGAGCTCTGGGCCAAGCAGGAAGTTCGAAAGAGTATAAAGATCAGTCCACGTCAGCGCGTGTGCAGTCCGTGCCTGAGCTAGACTGGGCCCACGCAAGTCTGGGACCATTAGGGTCCTAGCTGATGGTCTCCGTTCCCAAAGGACAACAACTAACGGCTAAAGTTACTGTTGAGCTGGCTACATAAGTCTACGTCCAAACAATGCCCTATTAACTGCTCGTTCAAGTGATTTAAGTCTTCTGAAATTTTAATACCTTCGTGATTAACCACAAAAGACAAGCGAACAGTATCAAAACTTAAATAACTTTAATCTCTACGTAAACTGTAAAACAAAACCAAGGTGTCAGTATTAAAATCAATTACTTTAGTAATTAACGCGTAATTTTAATTATAAATGACCGCCGTGTAAGCTTTATGGCGAATCAAATCAGAGAGAAAGTTAGGAATCTTGAAAACCAAGAGAGGTCAGTTTTTTAAAATACTAT
Source organism: Bacillus rossius redtenbacheri (assembly GCF_032445375.1). Lineage (NCBI taxonomy): Eukaryota > Metazoa > Arthropoda > Insecta > Phasmatodea > Bacillidae > Bacillus > Bacillus rossius. The sequence continues at coordinate 246,647,389 of NC_086330.1, forward strand.
TAGCTGACCTAATTTTACTGTTCAAAACTGAGGCACGAGACTCGTATTCAAAACTTCGTTCACCTGTTAGTTCTCTTTAAAGAAAGAGGCACAAAACCAATGGAGTACTAACAGAGACATATACTGGTGCAAGTAATGTGGTACCGTGTATACGCGCAAGCTTCCGATATGATGTGCAATAGTTTTGTCCATCAGTTTGCTACGATGCATTTTTAAGCAACGATTATGATTTATAACTTTTGTTGTTTAAATAATAATGCCCAATAGAATGGATTTACATTTTTTAAGTATTCTTTATGTATTGTTACGAATGCGAGAGACCAGACCACGACGCCAGGTTCGGATCTGGCTGACAGCCCTGCACGGTCACTGGCGTCACGCGCTGTGTCACGTGCGGTCTACTGACGTAAGGCATGCCAAGCGCACCTGGCCGGATTGCTAGGGTCGTCGCTACCCCCTCCCCCCTCCGCACCCGGTGCATCGTCCTGCCTCGGCGCTGTTATCTATCGCTGAGCGGCCTTGGGAATTCCGCGAGCCATCGCACGGAGTGGCGTGAAGAGGCACTGCCTTTATCGATGTTTCGAGCTTCGGGACGGCCCAGGATGACGCGACTCGTCACAGCCGCTCTCGTCGGTTCGTGAAGGCCACCCCAGGTACTTAAGCAGCGACGCCGGCCTACGCGGGGGTGCCGAGAGAGTTCCGCGACAGTTCCGAGAGAGTTCCGAGAGTTCCGCGAGTGAAGGGAAGTGCAACATCGGCGAAGAGGGTGAGAGACCCGTCGAGAGTGGCGCGACGTGGAGCGACGGGACCGTGCGAGTGTGATCGAGTGGCGTGAGACTGTGTGAGTGGACAGGCGCGTGGTAAGGGGCGAACCACTGTTGAGCCTAGCTCCAGCGAGGAGTGCGAACCGTGTAACTTGACAGACATTGAGTGACTTGAAAATTAACATTTTCAAGTTCCAGTGGTTGGTGATCGGACATTTTTAAGAAAACGTTATTTATCAGTACTGTAAATTTTAGTAATTAATAAAACTGTAATAAAACTTAATTAGGCTATCCCTTACGAACCCAGTTCCCCCCACATAGGTCCTAACAGTATTTATGTTACAAGATATGTCAGTCCTATGAAAAGATTTTTGAAGTGAAAATTCTTTACTGAGGGGGCAACAATTTTAGAGTAATAATTTCTGATCGCATGAGGTAAATGGTCAGGTACTTAGTGGGGAACCGGTAGAGCAGGAGAGTGCGTCAGCGGCGACGCCACTCCAACGCATGCGCTAGCGGTCGATTGGGAAGACGACAAGGGGGCTGGAGGGATATGCATATAGCGTGGCATGCTATTATATGCTATTTGTAACGGCCGGAAGGCGAGATGGCAGGGGACAGGTATAAATGACGCAGCAGTGATGATAAGGAATTCTCGTAACGCTGCTTGTGTTTGTCTACTCCTCAGTTTTCGTAACGGCTGACGATTGACACTGCCATATTTCTTATATTTTAGTTTAAAAATCTACAATTTATTAATTCGTGTGGAAAAGAGTTATTGATTTGTGCAGTAGAGTTTATAATTATCATTCATTTTTATGTGAATTGTTTGGTCGAAAATAAAAATAATTTATCTGTATCTTTACCTAAAACGCAAGACGTTTCACATATTTTCGTGCGTGGACTCCACGCGCACACTATTTTATGTCAAAAACTAAAATTTAAAATTATCAATAGTAGTAGAATTTTGAATATACAATTTTGAGGCAATGATGCGTGTATGCTTACATCTATATAAATTATATAAATAAAATTGAAAAGGTTAATTCGTCTAAATCTTAACTCTCAGAACGTTCCTTAACAGATTGATTTGAAATTTTGACACAACGTTGCATTCCAATACTCGTGTGTTTATATATATATATATATATATATATATATATATATATATATATATATATATATGTATGTGTGTGTGTGTGTGTCTGTCACACCAGTGATAGGTAAAAAGATAACACAGATAAAACATGTATTTTTAACATATTCATTATTATAGAGTGAGATATATAGAGATATAGAAATGTATATAGAGAGATAGAGAGAGATAAGATATACAGAGAGATGTAGATATATAAGTAGATAGAGAGATACAGAGGTATACATTGAGGAATAGATAGAGAGATAGAGAATTAGAGAAGGATAGTGAGATGCTTTGTATATGTGTATTTACTTCAAAGAAATTACAAAAATATATTATTGAGGCGTTGCATCGCATGCCAGGCATTAGATAGTAGGTTAATATATCTTTGAGATCTCAATACAGCATAAAGGAGAAGCCGTTAGCAAGTTGAACAGGAGAACCCTGTACGAAGGGAAACTGGTGTGGGCGCTCCGCACTGGCAGGCCTGGGAGGCCTCCGCCAGGAGCAGTTCGCCTGGAGCTCGCGCGGCGCTGAGGCTGCAGCGCTACGGCGGGAAGCCAGATTCCTCCGAGGCGGGCGAGTAATAAAATCTTAAAGAGCTAATGAATATTCACGAGTAATTTGTTAGCGAGCGGGATCAGGGTTGACGCAGGTGCGCTGGTGTTTATGGCGGAGTGCCTCCCCGACCCTCGCCCACGGGGAAGCCAATACGCCCGACGGCGCGCAGGGGCAGGTAATTACACCAGCTCGCGGGCCGTTCCGAGACTCGTCGTGGCCAGGCGTTTAGGCCCGCCGGCTCGTAACCTGCCTGCTTTACTAGCCACGCCCACGAGGTCGGCCCCGCTCACTTGTGTTCCCCTGCGCGCACATTGTTCCATGCAATCATTTTACTAGATACAAAACATTTAGTTTTACAGCCTGTTACTTAAAACACTGAAATTAAACACCATTTTGAAATGTAACATTGCTCTCGGTATACGAATTCTGGTTGGAGTAATTACATGAATACGACGGAATCACAAAGCCAAAGGGAAACTTTATAGTGACAACAGTTTAATGAATTTTAACAATTTTGGCAATATTTTAGTAAAATTCATTGACGAAAATGAGGTCCAAAGCCGGGATTAAGTATTTTTTTAAAAAAAAATTCGCTTTTATCGGAACAGTTTCATTATGTAGTTTGAAATTTCAGTCCACAAATGGGATGATTCGATAGTCCTGCAGTGAATTCTAGCGGCGGGTGCGAGAACGGTGTGGTAAAAAATTCAACATTAAGTGATAAGTCCAAGTTTCGTATTTTAAGTGTAATTGCCAAATGATAACACATAAATTTGCTCGTTCGATGTTACACATCTTTGGCAAGTACTGAAAGACTCGCTCACAATTTCTTTCCCTTCAGATTTTAGAGAAGTAGTGCCTATTTTCGAATTTCAAAACAAAAATTTTCAGTCCTTAGCTGTATTTAATCGTGATATTTGATTTCCTTGGTTTACCAAAACCTTTTCAAAAATTATAAATGGTTAATTACTAAAAAAAACTATCTCAATATCTCTGATTTGTAAAGTGTGTTTCCGTCTGTTTACGAGCCGTGTATCCAATAAAGCTAATGAAACCTTTTTTCAGCAGCTCAATGTTAGTAAATTAAAATGAGTTAATTAATAAATTCATGTCACTAGAGAGCGAAGCCCCTAAGAGCACAAGACCACGTAGGACCCGGTATTTCAAGTTACCAAGTCTGCGCTGTGGCCCTAAGCGCGCTAAAAAACATTACATAACAAATTTCATATGAAAACGCACTCACAATTAATTGGGTAGAAACGAACTTCCAAAATAAATAATATAACAAAAATTACATTTACTAGACTAAAATACGTAAACTCTATTTAAATGACGAAAGCGGGGTTTGTAAATAAAAATCAGGAGAAAATTAAATAGTAATATTTAAAGCTTACCATTTTGTAAATTTAATGGATATTAAGTTTTAAAACGTTCGCCACCCTTGCATTGTCTCATCAGCATATTCTTAGGAGTCTTGAGGTCCTGGAAATTCGGCACACAGATCCCCGATGCCTTTGTGTAATGTGTCGTGACAAGTTTTTTTTTGACACTTTCGTCCTAGTTTTTACCAGGGACGTTGAGTTCATTTAGTCAAATAAAGTAAAATAATACTTAGGCATCATGACTTAATTAATTTTTTCCCTGTGTTAATTAACCTATTTTCACGTAATGACTGGATTAAAGCCTGATCTTAGTTTCATAAATAAATTTAAAAACGAACATTTAAAAACAAGTTGTTATTAAAGCTTTGATCAAAGTTTCAACGAAAAAAGTATACGCTAATATAAGGTATTGTCACAGACCTGTAAACGTCCCTCAGTGTACGATGTCGCACTTGAAAATAGGCCAAGGCTAGCGCGAACGCACAGTGCGCTGCAGAAGAATATCACCGTGGGCGACATGAGTACTACAAACAAACGCGTTTTTTGCTGGACTCCATTAGCAGAAATCGATAGAAAAGATATGCGATCGAGTGAGATATGGTGCATTTTTTCCCTCGCGTCCGTTCCACTGACCTGGATACGCGGCGTTCCAAGATCATTTTATCCGTCTATTTTGTGAGCTCGTGTGGCTTTTCACTGCACACTGCTCCACTGCTTACTTTGGCGCGAACACAATGATACTGGCCAGCATTATCCTACGGCTTATTTCAGCATCGCTTGTGTCCAGTGTGTATAGTTAGTCCGCGTTAGGTAGCCCTTATCTTAGGATGGCAGTTGTTCGGGAGAGAAGCAAAACCAGTCGTATGTTTATTGATGTTTTATTTATCATGTATTACATAATCATACAACTTGCAAGTGGCACACCTGTTTTCTTATTTGGTATTATTAGGTTTGTTCTCAAAAATTCACACGCGTAAACAAAAATTCACTAAAAAATTGTATTAAAAATTTTTAAACACTTTTTTACAGTATAAGATAAACTGCCTTCTACACCTAGGGACAGAGCTTAACATTTTATTTTATGTTTCATTTACACTAACCTAATGGAAAAATTCTGTACTAATAATAAAATAGTTCGAGGTAAAACGTATGTAAATTTGAGGAAATTTTGACAGAAACGTTTAGAAACTGCCATCAACATTATAAAAAGTAATGAATAGTTATAAAATATATACTTCAAAACTCGTAAGGGGATGAAAAAAGGGTAAATATGGTTTAAGGATAGTTAATCATATCTCCGAAGCTAAACAAGTATAATAAACTATAATGTGCACAAATAGTGAACATACTTAAATGACTAAGTACAATGTCACCATTTTGTGAAATTCAAACCCTAAAGGGTGAAAAAGGGGTAAGTATGTTTTTAAGATAAATAATTTTATATATCCGAAGCTAATCAAGCATTATAAAATATTTGGTACTAAGAATCAAAAATCACAAAAACTACCAACCACAATTTTACAATTTTCCTAAATTAGTATTTTTACCTCTTGGGGTTGAATTTAGTGGATATTATTAAAAAAATAAAAAGTTAGACAATCCACTATATCAATAAATGCAGGATAAATTTTAATTCAATATAGATGTAAGTTTGGTATAAACATTTTGGGTTTCACATCTGTGGTAAAACCGACCGGGATGAATGTGCTTCAAATTGATTTAAGTACCTATATTGCCATATCTACTAAATCTGTAGTTCCGAAATTTTACATTAACAACTATGTGGGAAAAGAGAAGTGGGGTGAAATATTTGGAATTTTTGTTTCAGCAATACTACGCATACTAAGAATCAACAAACACGCTTGAAAATAAATTTGATACCTTTACTCTACATTTAAAAGAAAAATGCATCTGTATTAAAAATCTTCAAACAATGTAGTTATCTGTATTAAGGTGAAATTATTTAATCATTTTAAGGATAGCTACATCAAAATTAAATGAAAGTGTAAAGGATGGCATAATATTAAAAAAATTAAATAGGCACGTTTTAAATTTTATTAAATTAAATACCTCATGAAATAAAAAAAAAGCGACGTGTTTTCATCAAGGTTAGACAAATCCTCTAACACACTAAAACGGGAGTTTAAAAATCCATAAAACAAATTAAAAACGCTTACACATAAACACTTGAGAAAATATCTTTCTAAACAGTTTTGTTGCGAATTAAATATTTTGTACGATGACAATTTATTGTGTTTTGTTTTCTTTCGTGAAAATGTTTCGAATTAATCACATAATCTTGTTACACATCTTCGGCAGATATGGGTCTAGCGGCGATTACCTCCCGGGCAACACGGGCCCCGGATCTGAGCGTGTGACTTCTTCCTGCGGGGTTGCCTCAAGGGACAGGTTTTCAAACATCGTCATCACACCTTGGAAGAACTGAAGATGCGAATTCGGGAGTGTACGAAAATGTGTCTAAAAGCGGTCGAAGAGATCCGAAATCGCCTTCTTCAATGCATCGTTGCTGATGGCCACCATTTTTCCGATGTGTTCTTCAGAACTTTATTGGAAAAAAATGGGATGTAAACTGATTCCAATTTTTTTAAAAAAAATCTCATTTCTGTAAGTTTCTCCTTTTTTTTTTAAAAAAAATCTTCAAAACCGATACACGCCTTTTGCTCCGCTATATACTTGGCAACCAAGAAGCAGATCGGTGCGTTATAAACGCGTGTTTACTTATGTCTGATTTTAAGTATGTACGTATGAAGCGAAGTATACTTACAGCACTTCCAGGTAATGTAGGCCCTTGATCGCCATTTCGTCTATACACGTCAATTGGTTGTTGTCCAGTTGCCTGCAACACACAATCAACAACAAATTACAATCGCACAAACAATGAAGGGCCTTACAAGTTCTTTACACATTAATTTGTTTAAAAATACCAACAAAGTCGTCTTGCAACTGGAGACAAGTGAGGGGAAGACAATTAATATAAACCACGCCAACAAGTTTTGCTCTAGGGTAAAAAACTACCTATTTTTAAAACATGTATTTATAGTTCTACACAATTTTGAAGAAAAATTAAAATGTAGCCTTCAATCACCTTAATCACAGCTTAGGGTAATAACTTACAACATGCATATAATGGACACAATTAAGTTACTTTCACTGTGTGAACCGTTTGTGAGCCTGTAACGTGTTTCAATATCAATTAATACGAAGCTGTTATTTTTATTTTTGTGTTAATCACTTCATTGTGTGAGGTATAACAACACACGCCAGTGGTCAATTCGAGCACAGTGAATACAGTAAATAATATTCAGGATATAAATTAAAAATAAACAGATAAATAGCACACAAGTTGGGAGTTACTAATTAATGCTAAGTCTTCTTTTAATCTGCCAAGTTGGGAGAAGAGAGATAGAACTGTTGTTTTCTCAGCTCTTGAGAGCTAAGGGTGCTCCACAGATATTGCCACTGAAAATGTTTTAAAAACTTAGATATTTTTAAAGCCAAACTTTCTCGGAGAGCAACTTGTGTCTGTTCTTTCACAAACCCCATCACACTTCATCACACTTAACAAACTTTCAAACACTAAACCGAATCACACCAAAATCGATAGATGGGTTTTTAGGGTCTCCTTTTTAAAAATTATGTTACACACTCTCTAATAAAATGCTTGCATAAAAAATTTCAACCTGACCTGGCATATTTTTATATTAGTGTTTTATTTAAAGAAACATACAATCTAGACATTAAAAAATATATACTATTAATTATGACAGCGTGACATGTTTATTCCGATAAAATGGGAGGTTGTATACACATAACTTCCATAAATCTTTATAATGTAAGTCCAGATTAATAAATTTCAAATAATTATTGCATGTTAATAATTACACCGTAACCTTTACTAGCTTTAAATAATTATTTCTTACTCACGGATAGGCAATTTGTTAAATATTCAGAATACTCAATGACCAATCTCTGCAAATGATAAGTTAACAAAGTTTATATCTCAGAGCTTTATTATTATGAATAAATTTGCAATATTGTATCATAACTTTTAAAGTTTTGGTTGTTTTGTACATTATTTATTTTAAGTAATTGCGCAAAAACAAATTGACAAAATACTATAGGATTTTAACTGAGATAGCTAGAGCTTTTCTGTGAACATGGCTAAAATTCTCAATAGTAAGTTACGTTACAGATTAAAATTCACTTGTATGAACAACATGTTAGTTTCATTTCCATTTATGAAAAAAATATGATATTCTATTACTCTTACGAACACGCCTAGACTGCGGCAAATGAAACAGAAATTAAAAAAATAATTGCATTACTTTTGCTGTTTTGGAATCAGCAAGTGTTATTTTTAATTCCAAATAAAAAAGTTAAATTACTTGAATTTATTTTTTGTCATCTACAGCTAAATTTTATGTATTAAAAGTTAACATTGATATAAATGTGCCATTTAAAACACTGATAAAATAAAATTCCAAAATCTAGAGTTTTTAAACATTAGTTAAATAATCATCATCGGAAGAACATGTAATAAATCATAATTAAAATTGAGGTATATAATTAAAATACTTATTTTATTTAAAGAAACGCTAACTCTATACAATCTAATAAAAGAAGGACGAGCATGAGGCTGTAATATGATAAATAATTGAAGTGCAAGTGCTTTTAAAACAATGTTTACGAAAAATTAGAATATATAAAGAAATCCAGCAGTCATATTTGCACCCAATTATTCCAGAACAAGTGTTAATTTTTTTTAAACTCAAATTATACAGCTGGTTCAAACATGTGTGCAAGGTTTTAAACCATTAGTACCTATACAAATCAAAATTTCAAGAAATTCTATTTTGTTGATTTTTCGTGGAATGCACATAGTTATAAGGAGCTAAATGCAGTCCAGTAGCCGATAGCAAGCCGGCGATAGTTCCTGAATCCACGCCAGCGCGCCACTACACTGCAGTCACCGCAGGCAGCTCTTCCTCCTCGAGGCGTTGAATAAGCGTACGGGGGTCAGGAAGAAGTCAGGATAAAGTCAGGAGGATGTCGCGAGAAAGTCTCGATGATGTCAGGAGGATATCAGGTGGCAGTCAAGAGAAAGTCAGTGCGTGCCGTAAGTTGAACCAGATGAGTCTGTCGGGCATCGAACCCAGGAGTCTCTGTCAGTTGCTCAGAAACCCTCAGCTATCTGTCAATATTACGAGGACGAGTGCCGAAAAACCCGGTGTTATTAGCTTCGTGGTTCCTAAAGTAGATTTATAAAATCTTTATGACTACAGTGCTTCTTCCTCTCTTATAACTCTTACGTAAAATATATTGTAAAGTGACAATTTATTGCATAAAGATGTAACTTTAATACTTATATTTTCCTCAAATCCGTAAATCTTAATTGTTTCTTGCTTAAAATAAATTCATGAGTTATAAATCGGAAATGACACAAACGTTTAGTGTTTAAAACACAGCAATTAGTTATTAATTTTCAACAGAATTTATTGATATTTGATTTACACCATAAATTAAGTGTTAGTGTTTAAGAGCAAAACTTACAAAAGTTGGGAGCGTGGCTGCGAAACGCGTTGGAAGTGAAACTTCCAGTTAGAGAAATATGATATTTTTAGGGTGCATAATTATTTAAAAGACGTGTTCAAGTCTGCAGCGGGAGCGCTCTATGGCGTATCTACATAATAACTCTCTCGCACAATTGCTCATAAGGAGGGGGAGGGGGTAACGACGACCCTTGTAATCCCGCCAGGCATGCGTGGTATGCCTTATGTCAATGGAGGGCGCGTGACTTCAGTGGCCATGGGGGCCGCCAGCCAGCTCCGAACCTGGCATCGCGGTCTGGTCTCTCGCGTTCGTAAAATTGCCCCTTCCTTAAATCTGTTCGTCCCGAACAGGTAATGCATCTTCTTCTGGGTGTCCCAATGCCACTCGAAGTTTATGCCGCCTGCCTTTCCTCCATCGCGGACTGTACAGCCACGCCAGATATCCCTCTCTCGCAGTAGATGTAGCTTCTCTTGTCACCCGGTGACATTTCTGTGTTCTCATTGTTTCTTCTCGGTCTTTCTTCACCTCTTCTTGGTCTTTCTTCGTCTCTTCTTAGCATTTCCCCATCTCTTATTGACTCAATTTCATCATTTCTCGGCTTTTCTTCAGCTCTTCGCTTTTCCCCCCTCTCTTCGGTTTATCTTAATTTATTCTTGTTCAATATTCATCACTTTGTGACTCATCTTCATCACCTCTGTGCTATTCTTCAGCTCTTCTTTGATCTTCATTTCCTGGTGGTTTACCTCTACTTGGCTGTTCTCCCCTTGACCGTTCTTCTCTTGGCTGTTATTCTATTCTTTGCGGCTATTCTCCTCTTGACCTATCTTCACTTCATCAGTATTGAGTATCATGGAATTCTCCAACTCCTTTGTAAATTCTTCATTTAATTCTACCCCTCTTCTTGGTTGCATTTTATCTTCATGGCCATACTAGCCTCTTCTTGGTGGTCCAATATTTCACTACTAATTTAATTCTGAATGGCCTCCTGGTTACTCTTCATCTCTTCCTGAACAACTTTCGTCTCCTCTAGGTTATTATTTGTCTCACTCTTCGTTTCTTCATGGTGGCCCTTACTCCCCTTCTTTACACTATTCACTTCTTTCGCATAATTCTTCATACCGGTTCTCATTGCCCTCGTGTCATTCAAAATTTCTTCTATGATAAACATTAGCTTCTTGATATCCTCAACACTAACCTCTTCAGCAGCCATCTCTGTCTAAAAATTTTACTAATTAAATGTTATCTTTGAAAGATTTGTGCAATAGGAGTGCATGACTTGATGTAAGCTTTTGGACACACGCCATTGCTAAGCACATGTATGTCTGTAGAAGAGAACTACAAAAAACCAAAAGACAAAAAACACAAATTAAGCAAAAAATTGCTATTGTCAACAGGATATATACACCACATAATATTCCATAACATTAATATGGTAAACTAACAAAGAAAAACAAAGAAAAATGGACTAAGAGAACGATAAACCCCACAAATGATTAATTGAACCCCCAAAAAAGTCAGCACAACAGTTGAAACGAGACAAAAACACAACAAATTATATGTTTCCCGGACTTTATGCAGAGAACAATCACATTTAATTTTGGCTTTGGCGGAAAGGTATTTTTTTAATCAGTTGCAGACATTCATTTTCCTTTAATTTTAAATGTAAAATATGCAAAATTATTAATGAAGGGGGTGGGATAGAAAGATTTCGTAATCAGATATTATTTGGAACATGAAATAAGCAAAACAATTTTCGAGTGTTTCCAAAATTCTGCTTTAAAAGGAGGAATAGATGGTTTTTATTTTCTAAGATATAGACAAATAATTTTCACTTATTTTGAACAAGTGTGCCAAACTTCTTGAAGTTAAACAACATTAAGATTTTAAGGGTTATTAAAAAGTGATAATGTACTTATTAGAAATCAAATGTAAACCGTAATTTGAAAATCAGTATGCAAAATTCCATGTAGTATCACAATTATGTTTTAAGTAGTGGGACAAAAAGATATTGATAATTTTTTTTTTTTAATCAGATAGTCAGTAATTTTCGTCTTATTATGAACTTCATGAGTACAAATTTTCATCAATAAGTACCAATTTTTTTTTTTGGTTGGAAAAGGAAAATGGGGTGATTTTTCAAAATCTATTGCTAACAGTTACCTTAATTTTTTTTCGATATCACTGGTAGACAGTATTTTTCCTCTTATTTTAAAGTCAGGTGTTCAAAATTTTATAAAATAGTTCAACAATTCTTTATAAGAGGTGAAAAAACAAGCATGGCGATAGATTTTTTCAGACATAATATTTATCCTGTAATTTATCGTCAAAGTGTGCAAAATTTTGTAATAAAAAGTACCAAAATTCTGCTTTAAAGGGTGGGAATGGAGGATGAGGAGATTTTTTTAAATCTCACGTATCAGTGACTTTTTTTTCTAACTCATAAATGAACAGTAATTTTCCTCTTATTTTGAATTTCATGTGTGCAAATGTTAATCAAAAACTACAAAAATTCTGCCTTAATGGATGGAAAACTGAGATAAGGTTATTTTTAACTTTCTTGTGGAAAAAGTGATTTATTTATAAAATCAGTGTTAGATAGTAATTTTCGCCTTTTTTTTGAACGCAAAGTGAACAAAATTTCATCAAGTAGTTTCAAAGTTTCGTTTTTAAGGGGTGGAAAAGGCCCTTCCTCTTGTTTCGAAGGTCAATAGTGCAAAACCAATCACTTTGATTGTGTTTGGGAAGATTTATTTTCGTTACATGTAAATTGAGATTACCCACTTGGTCTAGAAGCTAACACGTCTGGCTGGTGAGCCTTGGGAGGGGAGTTTTGAAACCTTACCCCTGGGTTCAGGACAGGGTGTTTGTGATGTCCATCTCACCGTCATTTCTCGGAAGGCAATGGCAAACCATCATGGAATCATACTGCCTCGGCAAGCATACGGACTCACGGCTGTCATCAAAGTGACGTTGCTTGTGCTTACGACACCCAGTCACAACCTAAAAGATTCATCATCATATGGAAATTTAGGTTCTATGTCTATCTATCGTAAAATAACTAAACCAACAAACTGAGCTATGTGTTTAATGTTGCTATAACAATAAGTTTAATAAGAAGTAATGATATAATTTTCTTAAATTATAGTTGAAAAACCTAACAATAAATTCTACAAAAAAGGGGGAAAAAATATCTGCCTATGATAGCATTTAAAACCCGAATCCTTTGATTCTCACCTAAACGCTTATCGACTTTTTTCCATAGATAATTGGCACACTGGCAAGTTTTACAGTTACCAGTGAGTCAGCCATCTCCCCCTCCATAATGTAGTTTTTTTATGTAACACCTAGTCATTGTGTAATTGAAGTTGTTGTTGCAGCTGATGGTGTAGGGTTAAGATGACGATAAGGAAAACACAAATTACTTACATCCATGTCTTAACCGGGATTCGAACCAGAGCCCCCGCACCGAAGCGCGTTGCCGACTACGCTACTCAACTGAGCAGTCACATTAACAAAGCATGAATAATGCTCAATTTTTTTTATTTAATCCCAGAATTACAATGTATTATTAAAGTTTAGATAATTTCTTTTTGTAAATATTAACTTTTATTAAATGTATTGCGTGAGGGTTTTGCTATAACGACGATTTATTTAGCAAAACATTCGCTTGCTACGTTTCACGATGTTTATGAAGGCAAATATTTACAGGTTAATGTTGCCTGACGCTGTCAGCTATCTGGACGAGTTCGGCTCGTGAACGCGTGCGCTTTATAGACTTAAAGATGTTAATCTCCAGTAGAGGGTGCGCGCGCAGGTGTTTAGAATTTCATAACATACTAAAATTTCACCACAACTGACCTAGAGAAGAATAAATTAAAATATATACATATGTTTAAAATCTTTTTATTCAGATATTTTTTAAATTTATTTCTAAAATTATTTTCTAGGCATCACTCCGTGGAAAATGGAGTAAATGCAAAGGTTTTAATTTATATGTTGTAACAGTGTTTTTAGGCTACTCAAATTTTTAATGTGGATTTTACATTGAAGAAGAAATATAGTTACAAATTTACATTTACAGTGAAGTTTTACACATATTTGGCCATTTCAGGTGCAGATAGGCATTTTTAATAGGTATACAAGAAAGAAAATGCTGTAATTGTGTTTTTCTTTAAAAATTTCTTCACGCGAAGCATAGTAAAAAAAAAAGAGAAGGTGAAATACGAAAGAACTAAAGATGGAAGTGTTTGAGAAGTGAGACTTATTTATTTTCAATTCCTAATTTTTTGTTCACGAATAGATTTAGATATGATTCGAAGTGTGTATTTATAAACTGCGTGGTCTCGTATTTCAGCGAGCACTTTTTTTTTATTATTTTCAATTCAAGCAACCGTTTGCGCTGTGGGTGGATTTCTTTCAATTCCTCTGTCCGTCCCGATGAGCAGCGGCAGGGGAACTAATCCCCCGGCTTCGGCCGGAGAGCGTCTCTGCCAGCGCCAGCAACCGACCCGTGTCGCGGCGCTCTTCTCCACAGCCCAGACACGCACACGCTACACTTTCAATACATTTGCCCAACTATTTGCACATTGACTACAGTCTTAATAAACTTTCCCCTGAGCACGTTCTAACAACACGTAACTTTCTGCAAGTTGAGGTAACTTACCACAAGAAACTTACCACATTAAAAAAAAAAGGGGGGTTCGTCTGTAAAGTCGGTTCACGGACGATAATTTTACGTGATAACGTCATAAGAAAACATTGATGAAAAATGGCATACTTTTTATTTTCATATATTATTTACAGTTTTTGCAAATTTAATTTAAATAATTTGTTTAAATATAATCACGAACAATTAGTTAAAAAGCCCGCCATAACCTGTTTTATATTATAGAAGATTTTCTCGCACGGGGGTTGGCCGGTTCTTGCAGGCTCGGCTCAGGCGGAACGTGACAATTTTTCGTTCGTGCAGCCGGCGTTCATCGATTTATAATACGTTATCACGTCAAAAATATTTTTTGTGGTTTATGACGGATTAAATATTTTTCTAAGAACTATTTACGTTTTTTTAAATTTGTCACTAAAGAAAAAATATGTATGTAATAACATTTTAGTGTATATTTGTAGTATGTAGGCTATTTCAAAAACCTGACGGTGTGCTAGCAAAGTGTGTATGCAACGACGCTTGTTTTTATTCTAATCGCTATTGTTAGCACCCTTATCAGCCAACTGTAACCAACATAGTATAATAATTGTAAATACAGCTGAAAAGGACAAAGATTAAATAGTATGAAAGTCCATGTAAGAGCACCAGTGTTATCAAGGCAGAAACAATGCTAATGCTATGCTGAATTAAGTTTCTATCGCACTATCATTAATATTTATTGCCACTTTCTCGTGATCATGCTCATAATTTAATTGTTTTTGCCATGGCATTGTTATGACAACACCTGCAAAACTTAAAGCAGTACGGATTAATGAGAAAAAATTGTGTTCTGCTCATTAATCAGATTTAATACAATTTTTGGACATACGTCATTGCAGTTTTGCATTGTTTCGCATGGAAAAAATCAAGAACGCAAATTAAGAATTAAAAATTAAAACATAAACCCACAGAGAAAAGCGTTAAACAGTTACATAAACCACATAAACCCAACGATGAACCCAAACAGGTATCATGGACAACACAACGGTGACAACACAGACGAACACAGTAGGTTTCCTATGAAAAAAAAAATTGGTTGTCTGTAAAGTCGGTTTACGGACGATAGTTTAACGTGACAACGTCATAACAAAACATTGATGAAATGATTGCATACTTAAAATTAAATCATTTTTATTGAATTATCACTATTTTGTATGGATACAAAGAAGGAGTGAAATGAAATCTACAATTAAATTGATAAATTTACTTTTATTAATTCAAATATGTTTATTACTTTAACGAAGAGATTATTTTAACTATAACTTTTATACATGTTTGCTATTTAACTTCTTCCAATCTGTGTTATTCTGTTAAGGATAGGACGATGATAGGAAAAGTAGGAAACGAATGGGAGTGTTTCAAGTTTAATGTGCCTCGAAAAAGTCAAATCGATGGTTGTTCCAATCGAGTGTAAGAGAGATAGATGCGGCGCAAGCGTACAATGAGCGTAACGGGACACAACGTAACGGGACAATGTGCGTAACGGGACACTTTTTCGTGCGTGCAGCCGGCGTTCATCGATTTATTAGACGTTGTCACGTCAAAAACATTTATAGACCCCCTGTTTTCCAGTGTCCGATATGTTTTCGAAACATTTGTGACAGCGTGCCTCCCTCAGAGAGGCAGGAGGGGCGGCCAGCGGATATCGGAGATGTGAGGTCGGAAGTGCGAGCTGTCGAGCGTGAAGAACCCACAGGTAGTCTGTCGTCAAAGCATCCACATCAAGCACGTGGCTCAGGTATTCCAGGGATTCGAGCACACGAATTTTCAAGCATATTACTGGGTGTCCATAAAAGAATGCTCCATTTTCAATGGCATATTATAACACTTTAATTTAGACTATTTACAACAAATATTGCATCAAATTGAAGATACAATAAACTAGATTTTCATACAAATGTTTAATATGCGCACCTTTAGTTGTACAGCAAACATCCAACCTAAAGTCCAATTATTCCCACACTTTGGTTAATAAGTCCGGAGTGATGGAAGCAATAGCCTCTTCAATTCTGTGTCTCCACTCTGGCAAATAATAAGGTAGCGGCGGAACGTAGACACGATCTTTGATAAAGCTCCAAAGGAAAAAAATCTCATTGTATTATGTCAGGTGAACATGGAGGCCAGCGAAAAAGAGCTCTGTCGTTTCGACCATTACGATCAATACAATAGTTAGGGACTTCAACGTTCAACCACTCTCGCACAAAGTTATTCCAATGGGGAGGTGCTCAATCCTGAGATTACATATTCCCTCTTACCAAATTGCAGAACACAAAACGCTTTACGCTCAGGAGTCGCCATTTTGTGTGGGTGGCGCTGCAGGAGAGAAAACAACAAAGCAGTACTCACGCATGTGCTTATCTAAAACTGTTGGGTTACTCTTTAATTGTGACCTTGAACCAACACCCTAAAATATTTACAGTTGATACTATTAACATTTATAACCGTGACATTAATTTATGGACTGCAGTTCTCGTCCTTAATGCTAGGAGTCACTGGAAGTGTATGAATTTATCCACTGGAGGCCTTACGAACTATCGAAACTAAAACTAAGTTAATTAAAATAGTTTTTTCCTGTTTTCTCAGTAAAAATGCAATAGTACATATTATATTAGATGTTATATGTTACTTTTTTTTTCTTGAAAAAGTTATAAAATAAAATTGTTAAAAGTAAGTTTATAAACGTATAGGAAAAAATAAACACGAAATCTGGAGCGAAGAAATGTTTTCAAACTTTCTATCAACGAAAATACGCGTTCAAAACGTTACCCTTTTATTGTTTAAATGTC
Organism: Bacillus rossius redtenbacheri; assembly: GCF_032445375.1. Taxonomy (NCBI): domain Eukaryota; kingdom Metazoa; phylum Arthropoda; class Insecta; order Phasmatodea; family Bacillidae; genus Bacillus; species Bacillus rossius. The sequence goes on from NC_086330.1 coordinate 246,664,293, forward strand.
ACCGCTTAAGACCAGTTCTACGAGGACACGGACATGTGGGGCGCTGCAAAGGATCAGGGAAGCACAACATTTCTACGTATACGGAAAAGTAACAAAAGTAAACCATGATATTGTTTGGAAATTTTGTCTACAATGCAATCATAACTACATTAAAATCGGGTGTTAGAAATTTAACTTTTTTGTTAAATAGTATTTAATAATGTACAAAATTTTCTGGCATTTAAGCTAAAAAGGTTAAAAAAATTACTGAAGCTATAAAAATATATCTAATATTGCAATTTAAATAATAGTATTAAATTTTTTTTTTTTGGGAAACGAGAACATAATATGTTCAAGATTATCATCCCTACTAACATTATAAATACAAAGAAAAAACAGTGTGTTCGTCTGTTTGACCTTATTTCACACAGCAACGGAGCAACGGATCGACATAATATTTTTTCTTGTAGATTGTTTATGGGTCGGAGAGTGATACAGACAACATATAATTATGATAATCATCCTCAAAGCAGTGAAAAAAAGGTAAATTCAGTTTTATTATAGAAAATCATAGGCGGTAGCTCATAAACACACAAACAGTGAGTTTGAGTCAATTCTTCATGGCTATCACACGGTCATATAGTAAGATCTGGCAACATCATAGCCTCCTCCTTGGCGAAACCTGTCCGCTTAGTGAAGCTCGCGGCTGCTAGCGAACTAAAGGCACTAATAACAGTTTAGTTTAGAACTTCAATAGATGACGTTGCCTTGAATTTGCAACGTGCTATCGTTTGGTGCGTCCGTCACGTCTTGCCCAGGGTTTACCTACCAACCCACAAAATGAGGATTAAGATTGGCGTCCCAGTTTTGGTCATGCGTAGCCTTGATGCACCGAGATTCTGCAATTAAAGGGACTTTAAAACCAAAACTTCCCGTTTTACAAGTGTATATCCTACAGACCTGAAACTCGGTAGTCATGTTCATTATACTATGATGTGTTTAGCCCGGGCAATACAGGGTATATTCTAGTGCATAACAAAAATAAACCACAAAGTAACGATGGAACACTGGTCGCACACTAATATGTTTGTTGATGAAAATTTTTTTATGGCATTTGAAACGTAAACAAACATGGCTACCACCGCAATCAGATACTCGGCATCGATTACTCTTACGAGGTAAAGTGAACGGAAGGGATCGGATATTCCCAACTCATCCGTACGCTGCCGTGTCACATGCGGGCCATTGGCTACGTTTAAATTAATAGGACTTACGTTTTATAACTTATAACACTATTTATAACGAGCCAAAGAGCGGGAGATCTGAACTCGCGTGTCAAAAAGGCGGAGACGCGCCTGGGGAAAGCTTGAAGGTCGACCATGCCGTTATCCTCCCCAATACAAGGCCACGCGGGAATCTCGCCTGCCCTTCGATATAACCGAACAAGCAGTGAAACGGTAGAGATTACTGCTACACCGCATGGTTATGCACAGAGGTGTGAAGACAACACCTCCAGGTCCAAGACTTCCACAGGCACGCACTAAGGACAGCGCTGGATGGAACTAGCAGCACTCGTCACATGATCATGGCACTAACAGACAAGCGAAATGTTTTCAAAGAAGCTTCACAGACGTGGCTACAATCGAGTTTTCAAATTATTTGCTGTAGATTTCATCTAAAAAAAAATAGCATTTCGAGTGATATACAAACGATTTTTAATTCTTAACTTAAAAATTTTAACACAGATCTTATACGTTGAACTTCGAATAACAATTATTTGCAACTGCTTCCTAGAGACGCTGTATACTCACGTCTGTTTGTGTGTGCGAATATTGCTATGTATTCTACAAATCCGAGTGAATTGTACCGATACAATACCTGACTTCAGGGACATACCACATACGTACACTACTAGTTCACTGGGCGTGTGTGTGTGCTCTGCAGCTCAAGAACACAGAAACTTTCCAGGCCAGCGTCAAAATAACTTGTTGCTGCAAATAACTGCGTGGTCTAAATAAATCAGTAAAATTAAATTGGAAACATTACCGGTTAAAATACTAGTGGGCTGAATGACACAGTCTATGTTCCAACCACTGACTTATTTCCCTGATGTCTGACATTTATTTCCTTGTGGATTCGTTACTGACGGCGTGTCATCCATATCGATAGTCAGCACAAATGGCCAAATCTTTGGATTTCATTCTGTAGCAAAACATTTCAACTAATTTTTTTCTATAACATGTGGAACTTTACGTCGTTATAATAAGGTCGCAAACAGAAAGACTTTAGTGGACAGGTTGTAAAACTCTGAGTGACTAAACCATGTATTTTATTTCTTACAGTGCAACAAAAATAACTGAAGAGCTCGTTGCACTCACCTGAGGTGCATTTAGTTAAAGAAGTGAAGTACTCATGCCAAACAAAAATTTATTCGTGACGTCACAAGTTATTTGATTTAACTACGTGATACAAACATACATTTGGTGTTTAGGATACAAAAAATAACACAGGCAAATATTATTAGATAATTCAACATGAGATATTAAATTTTTTCCACTTATTATATTTTATATTAAAAATAGACAAGAAACGAAAACAATGAATGCATATAAATAAGTTTAAAACATGTAGGTATGAGTAGTGTTTAGGGGGCCGCAATTTCCCAGACGCTTTCTCACATAGCGACATAGTGAAGTAGTAGTAGATAGCTCGATACTAATATCTTGGATCACTCGCGTTACGTTGTTTGGAGAAGCCTTTTAAATTTTTAAAGCATCCTACATCCTTCTTATTTCTCAAGGAGGCTTTGTCGAGGAAATAAGACACTTTTGCACCAAAGGCTTCGCCGGCTCACTTCCGAGTCTCCAGCCACTAAGCCTATCAGAATGAGTAATGCCAACCGTAACAGCATCTGCTAGGCCAGGCAAATTTCCCTCTTGGTTATACAAATTAAAGATTGATGGACTGAAAAAAAGGAATAATTGTTTTCCTCCGCGCGCCAGTATCATCTGGTAACCTCTCAGTATGCGGGCCGTAGCGTTGCGGAGCGAGATGTTAGCTGAAGTGGGAAGGGGGGGGGGGGGGGGCTACTAGGCTCGGAGGATTGATGGACAAACTTGCCGCGAGTCCCAGCCAGTCTCTTCTTGCCAAAATAATGAGGCACGAGATGAGAGCGAGCCCAAGTTTAGAGCTCCATCAGTATTTTTTTCTTAACTGCACGACAAACCACACTGCTTCGCCCACGGAGCGGGGCGTCCTTGGAACAATGTCGGAAGAGAACACTTACAAATATTACAAACTAGGGCCATTGTATATTTGTTTAAATAACTAAAGCATACCATTTTTATGAAAAATGTTTAAATTGTGTTCACGTTTCTTTAATAATTATATCTAAAACTAAAATGGGCTTTATAAGCCAAATCACACAGATGTTGAGAACCAGTATGGCAGTGAAAGCGAAGAGATAATAAAGAAAACTGACATTAAAGAAGGTACCTACTTATGTCGTATAATTTATTTTGTGTAAATATAAATTTTAATGTTATCATGTCACTATATTTTAACTAAAGATAAATACTAATGAAACAAGACCTAATTATAAATGTTTTTGAAATCAATAATCAAGGACAATTTGCATTTAAACGGCAAGAGAAAACTAAACACGAGTATTATATCAGCTTTAAATGCGTTCACGGAATCACAGCAAAGTTGAAGACCGAGGAATTCACCCAAGGTGGGAGAACTAACAACTTGATCTGGATCACGCACACAAGGCAATAACTTCTTGAATTATTGAATAATATATTTCCAATCTGTAAGAAAAATATTTTAAAGAATTGTTAGGTAATTTATAAATAACTTAATACCTAATAGATACATACAATTTATCTTGCAGCGTTTATTTGTTTATTTGTCTAAGAAGCTTTACACAACCTAGGCCATTCCAGATAGGTTTACATTTAAAAACGTTTAGGACTGTATTATGACGGTCTAACATGATTCGATTTCAAGTTACGGTGGCGTAAAATCCGTTGTTTGCAACACTTTACAAAATTATAGCAAGACGTATCTTTCATAAATAAATAATTTCGCTTTAACAAATCGTGTTCAAACGAAAGGATATTAACAACCAATTTTACAAACAGAATCAGAAGTATTTTTATCGATGCTAATAAACTCGTTCGAGGACAATGTGCATTGCGTGAATTTGTAATACATTTATAGAAAAAGGCTATTTACAATTTTGTAACTGAAAAATATGTGTTTTAAATTATTGTCCGTTAAACTTATTTTGGTTTCAGGATTATGCCATAACTACTGAACGAATCTCGATTAAACTATTGTAGTAAAAATAAGGACGTCTAGTTTTATGATAAAGAGTTATGAAGTGTGTACGCTACTTTCTATTTTCTGAACTAAACCAGCTTAGTGCATGAAAAAGGTGTTAGTTTGGTTTGATAATAAAACAATAATACCTCAGAAGATAAGCAAGCTTAAGTTAAATAATGATATAGATATAAATACTTATTTTTAGAATTTTCAGAGGTTTAAAGAGGGTTAATTTTTGTTTTCAAAAAATTATTTTTATAAACGTACAAAAGCGTAATTTAATAATTAAGGTATGAATAACAATTTAAAAAATACCAATTTTATGTTTAACTTTTTTTAAATATCCTTCCACAATTAAGTGGAAGAGGCGTCTGTTTAGTTTTATACAAGTTTAAGACTCACCGGTATCCATTTAAGAACCACGTATAAAATAAGGCATTATGAATATAAATTGAAAGTAATGCAATTGTTTTATTGCTTTTTTAATTTTTTGGTTTCACTTAAGCCTATTGTATTGCTGAATCAATAAAAACGTAAGGTGTTAATTTTCATTTTATATACATATATTAAATAGAAAATACATAAAGACTAGATTTTAATCAATTGAACTCATTCGTAAAAAGGGGTAACAGGTGAGAATAACGTGAGGTTGGTTTCATTGTCTAAACATATCTATGAATACACTTATAAAGAATATATGAAAATTTAAGTCTGTGATCCACATTAAAAATAAATGTGTGAGTATTTCACCGCAAATTTCTTAAAAATAAATTTCTAGTATGTTGAAAAAAACATTTTTTTTTAAGTGAATAACCATAGCTAGATCTAATGAAACTGGAAATGCGGATGCTGGAGTAATACATGTTAAAAGAGATAGGCACAATTTTTTTTTTTTATAAATTTTGTATTCATTAGTTCTCATGGAAATATATTGAAGTTTCTAAACGAAGGACTTTTAATGAGTCATTAGTCGTGAAGGGGTGAAGGGGGAGTTAACAAGAACTCGTTGCAACGAAAATTTATTTATGAAATATACAGCAAAATGTGCATTATCATCTATACTAAAAATAAATTGTTTAAGGTTAGAAGGCTGTAAATTGAATGAATTTATGAAAAACAAAAACCTTTGGAATTATATATCCACTAATATGTGAAAAAATTGTATCTCTGAAATAATAAAATTAGAACATAAAATTTTGGGTATTAATGCACATAGTAAAACTACAATTTCGTTTTTAACATTTGGCGAGATTCCATCCAAAAGCGGTGTAAAAGGCGTAAGTTTTTTAAAAATAAAAATGCATTTCTTTAATCTACGAGTACTATATCTAGTGGTAAGAAACTTTTGATGAACAACATGCATATAAAGTAACATTTAGTATATTTACGATTTTATAAAATTTGTTAGTTAAAGGGTTGAGAAAGAGTTATTTTTGTATGTATGTATGTATGTATGTATGTATGTATATATACACATAAGTGTAAACAAAGAAATTTAAGGGGATTAATTATCTGAGCAGGAATAACCTCAATGACTTGCTTAGCGTGTTTTTATCAGTTTTCGCAATTAAACTGAAGAAAGTGAAAGTGGGTAAAGTTTTTTTTTTTTTTTAATAATATATTTTATCTTCCAAACAAAACAAGCAGACAATGAGAAACTGAGCAAGAATATTCTGCATAATGAGTTTTATATCATGTCTTTACTATCTTCAGATTTTTAAACACAAAGAGTATGAAAATACGGTCTTTTTTATTATTAAAAAAATCACATTTCCGATGCTAATGAAGAGGGAGGTAAAGTATTCGTTATGATGTATAAAGATATAATCTGTAGTTTTATTTTACTGCTCCCTGGAATTTTATGCATAATGGGGTGGAAAGGGCGTGAATATGGGTTTTTTTTTAAATAAACTTTCTTCAAATAATCAAACTGAATTTCACTTTTTAGTACTTGTTTAATAATATACTTGAATATACACTTTATTGTTAATATTTTTCGAAATTTCACCTATAAAGTTGTAACAAGGGTGAATATTGTTTCGGAAACACATGTGGAATCCCTTAGAGCACCCTATGGTATATTAGGCAACATAAATTAGATTTTTATGTTATTGTAAGTTAATCATACATAATTTATTTAACACTTTGAGCACTAAAATCGAAATGATTTTGGTATTATTTAGTTAACGGACATCGCTATATTAACTAAATCTGTATTTTTCTGAAAATTTTCACACGGCCATCATAATTGAACAATTGGAAATGTGTAAGAATTTTGTTTGATTGTCTGAATAATGTTAATGAAAATAAAATAGATATATGTATAGGAGTCTCCAAACCATAATAAATTTTCTTTTCTTTCTTGAACGCCAGTACGGCTGCTCGACACGAGATGGCATTGTGACACCTCGACAAGCTGGTGGGTAGTTGGTCCGTGACCAGAGGAACTACCCCTTTCATATCGCCCTCTCTCTGTCTGAATAGCACGCGAGTAGAAAACTCAAATAAAAGTGCCTTGTACGCCAAGGACAATAATAATTAGGTCTATTTTCACCATAATTTCTATGTGGTTTACTGGAATATGGTATGAGGGATAGGAAGTGATATCTAACTACCCAAGAATGAACAGCCGGTGAACAACCGGCCACGCCTTCAACAAAAGACAGGCCATGCCACGCTGTTACATTTTCATTACTGTTGCTCTAATTGAGCCTCCGGAATAATGAATTTTCTAACTCCTGGTCAAAATTTTTAAATGAAAAATGTCTAAAATTAGTAATTTTACGTAACACTAAAATCTTAAGGCCAAAGCAATAATTTTCACAAAGGCTTCTAGCTGATATTGTGTTATGTTTGTCAGTTTACACAACAAAGGGCTAATTTTTTTAACATTATTACACCAGCCAGATACAATAAAGGAAAGAACTTGATATAATAGAAGATACCTAGCCACTTAACTTTTTGTTGATTTTCAAAAACAAGCAAGAAAAATGTAAAAAATTCTTAAACATTACGTTCCCGCAAGATATGACACGATCAGATAACATAACTCGCGAATTATTAAAAAATAAACAATTAATATTTACACTAACATTTTTGTTAGTACTTAAAACAGTTTTTAAAATTTTTGACTTGTATTTAAGTTCAATCTAGATCTTTACGTCACACGTTGTGTGCGCCCCAAAACTCTTTGGTGCCGAGTTAGGTGTAATAGGATCGAGTCATGCCGAATTTGGGATTGAGCCCACGAGCCCTGCCAAGCGAGCGAGTCGTGTTATGGACACAGTGTCCTCTCTACTGAAAATACTAGCATAATACTAAATAAATGGTTTAAAAATAATACATTAATGTTTATTGTACTGCATTATGGTGCATTATTACAAAGTTATGTAAGTATTTATTTTTGACAGGTTTGCAAACAATCCGGATTTATCCGTTCAAATTTATTTAATGGAAATATTTGAAAGCCATTTTTCATAAAACGTTTTCCAAACTATACTACATAAAATTGTTAAAACTGAATTTTATTGGTGTGACGGAATTTCAAGACACTAGTTACAAAATATTGTGTTTGCCACGTATGACACTTCGTTGATGCTTGTCCTGCGGTGAGTAGAGAAATTACAGCAACATATAGCGTTCTTTATATATAAATAAATAAATAAATATATATATATACATACACATACGCACACATCTTTATGTCTGAGCAGAAAGCTAGCGGAAATAAAACTTATAGAATGCATTTATATGACAAGAATGACAGTTATGCATGTTTTCAACATTTCTTGTTCTTTGATTATACGGAACGGAAGGAGAGTAGACTAGATGGTTCTGATATGCTATTTCTGTTACTTCTTAAACCAACAGCTTATTCGCAGACGACACGTCAATACTCTTACAATCATACACCAATACACTAGCACACATAGTCATGTATTTCGTACACGACTAATCATTAGTGTTAATTTTTAAGTTCCCAATAATGAACTAGCCGTAAGTGTTGCACCTGTTCGCTGTATTTGTATTACAGTAGTTAGCTCTATATTCACTGTCAAGTAAACACATAATGCACCAATTATATGCACCAAACATATAGTTGCATTTGAAAATAAAGAGTTTTTACATTTTGATATATTGACAACAGTCAATTTCAATGAACAGCTGATAAAACAACTGAAAAGTGCAAGTCACACTCTTTTATTTAAGTATAAGCAAATCGCACAAGGCTTCATAACTATAAATTTTCATCTAATTGTGAATTAATTTGCCTAACGTATTTTAGTCATAACATCGTAAAACGTAAAAAAAAAATACATTTTTAAAATGTAACATTTAAGCAACAGACGGTAAATTTCAGGCATGCATGTTTGTAATAAACAGATTATGAGCTTGAAAAATATTATTATAATAATCATGTTTACTAAAGAAGAAAAAAATAGTTTCTTTACAGACACATACAAAATTGTTCAATTTTTTTATTAGTTTTTTATAACGCTGTAATATATATTTAAAGGACTTCTCTTAAAATATATTATATAAAAGCGGTATTTGCGACTTTAAGTTTTTCTCAGTAAATAATATAAATAAAAATAAGGATTATTTATTTAAGATTTGAAATTATTTAATTTTGGTTTCGTTTTATTTTCATCCAAAATTTATTTCACTAAATAAATTGTGAACATTGCTTATTAGTGCTATTTTTATAGCTTCTCAGTACTTTTTACACAACGAAAAGAAGAAAAAAATTTAAATTGATAATGGCACTTATAACTTAAGCTTCCATCTTGTCTAACAATATTCAGTCTTAGATATTCTTTGTGAGAAAAAAAAACCAAGCACCAGTGTAGGCCTCGTAATAACTTACGAATAACTGTGCTTATAATTACTTTCAAAGGCTTATATCTCAGAAAGTTTAGCTCTAAACGAAAAAGGTGAAAAATTTTCCTTTTCTGAAATCTAAGTTTGCGTCACTAGGAATCTTTTGATGATATTTTCAATTTTTTTAGTATGCTGTTTTTAAATTTTTTAAAAATATGCTTATATATTTGAAGTTTATAATTTTATCAAAACAAGTTGATATTTTGACATATTTACTTTTTTGTATTTGTTTTTAGATAGTATTATTCTTTTGTTTTCGTTTAATTTATTGCTGCTAAAATTATCTGTTAATAGCACAGATTAATTTGTTTGTTATATTTATCATTTTTTCAATGGTCCTTTTAGGCATCTTACAACCTCCTGATAGTAAATAAAGATCGACTTCCAAAACATAATGATACTAGTTTTAAAAATTTGTGTAACTTACGAATCTCCTATTCTTCTGTGAATTTTCTCTTCTGAAGAGCATGTGTTGTTTTCTTTAAATATCAAAAGAAACTGATCAATTCCTCAAAAGAAATATAAATTTTCATAAATAATATAAATAACGTAATGCTAGAGAGGAAAACGGCTAGATAATATCTTTATTGATTTCACAATCTCGCAGCTTGAGAGGAATAAGAGGTGGTTTTCGGTTAACTTCCAGATAGCTCTTATTTTGGTTTTACAACCCTCGGTTAACGCCTGACTGAATTATTAAAATTTATAAAACACATTAAATAGTTTTAGACCACACAAGATTAAACCATCGCAAAGAGCAAATTCTCTGATTATCGTCACGAAACGAAAGCTCTTTCTTACCAATTATATTTCCAAACTTAATAACTTAACAAAAAAAAACAGTTTTGCAAAACGCCAAAAAATATTACATTAGTGTTTTTTTAATGGTCCGATTAGTATATTTATTTTTTGTCACTATCGTACATGGGTATAACGTCGAATACCTAACAAAAATCTCAATAAGGAAACTTACAAGAAAACAAATATCCAGTCAGGCAGCTATTTTCATCACTATACTAAACAACATAATTGTGAGAATTTTAATTTTAAATATGGTTTGATATCGTATAGTGTTATCTCAAACCAATTTTCTTCTTTCTAATTGTAAGTAAGAGATCTTCAGCCACAAAACTTGAACTTGAAATCCTATTAGAAGAATAATTAAGTATAGTTATTAAATATAATTAAATATGTAGTAATGATACTTTATTTCAATTAGCTATTTTAATTTAATATTTACTTGGATTTGTAATAAGAAAAATTGGTTGTTTTACTTTATAATAAAATTTGTAAATATCTTCGGTACTCGATGTTTCCATCGCCCAGTTAATAGTTTAATTCCATTAAATCAAAGTCGGAATCAAAACAATAATAGAAAAAATAGCAAGGCACGACCATTATTAATCAATCAACGATGTGTTCCCTTCTTCAGTATAAAATAAATCTATATATATATATATATAATTATATATATATATATATATATATATATATATAAAGCCTGTGAACATAACCTCAGATATACCAAGGAGGAAACGGGCAGCTTTTTCCGTGATTAGTTTTCTCCAGGGCCAGTCATGAAACGAGCTAACGTTATTTCTAGGATAAAAAACTACAGAATTATGAATGGTAGAATACTTTCCCTGTTCACCGCACAACGGTGCCACCAGCTTCACGAGGCGATTAAAACCATAGAGGTAATATGGGTAGAGAGAGCGTGACGTCACAAATGCGTGTTCAACATGGTTGGCTCGAAAAACACGGACTTAAGGACGATTGCTGTTGTTGACATATCGCATCGGGGCGAAAATACGTGTTATGTGCTAATTTTTGAAAATGGTTCTGTATTGCTGTGCGTTTGGATGCAAGTCAATACATCATAAAGGAAGCCAGCTAAGTTTTCACAAGTAAATATGCTTATTTACGTGAATATTAGCATTAAAATACGCTGGTGTTTGGTACTTGAGAGCTATAATTGGCTTTTTATCTCTCAGTTTTAATCTTTTTCAGTTTTCCGAAGGATGAAAACCGTAGAAGGTTGTGGGAAATCAAAGTAAGACGACAAGATTTCAAAGCAACTTCGGCGACAAAAATATGTTCCAAACATTTCGAAGAGGAGTGCTTCGATATAGTGAAGTTTGGTGGTACATGGCTAAAGAACACTGCTGTTCCCACAATTTTCGATTTCCCTCCGCATTTGCTTACCACTCTAAACCCGAGGAAACCAGTCAAACAGTTGTGTTGTAGAGGAATGTCACGACACTAATGGAAAGAGAAGTAAACAAGGTTATGTCCGAGATACGACAAAGGCGACATACTCGTCCGAAACGTATGTGTCAACAGAGGCAGAAGGTAAAGAAATACATCACTTAACAAAGTTATAATCATATTTCACCTAAATGTGCAACAAAGTATTGCATCCACTTGGTGTGTAATCATTTCGGCTAGTGATCTCCGGATAGTTAATTAAATGCATCATTGTTATACATTGATATAATATGCAACACAATGTTGTAACCTAGCTATTCTATTTTAGTAAGTTATAGGCCTACACAAAGCAATATTTTTTTATATTTATTTTTATTAAATTCCTAAATAAATTTGGAGTACAAGTCTCATTGGATGTAAAATAAGTCAATAATAATAATAAAATTTTATATATATAACATCAAATAGGTAAGACAGATAAGTAAAAGATACAACATACAAAACAATATAAGAGTATACCTAAAGATGTAAAGGATAAATTAGTACAAATGTACATAAAAGAGTAATAATTATATAAATAAACAGACACGAACAGATCCTTTGAGAACTCCATGGTAAATGATCCGAGTATTAGAAGTTGAATTTGTTCATGTCATGTTATCTTTTGTAATTACACTTTGTATTCTAGAATTAAGGTAAGATTTAAGTAAATTTTTGAAATTATTTCTTATTCTATAGTATTCCAGTTTTTAAATAAGGATTTCATGATCTACACAATAAAGCCTTAGGTAGGTCATAAAAATTTTAATAACATCTTAATGATTATTTAGAGCTAATATTTCCGTGGTTAGTTTAAATATTGCATTATCAGTAGATTTATTCTTTTCAAAGCCTAATTAAGACACAGTTAAAGTATTATAATGCATTATAGGTTTTAAAAGTCTGGTGGACTCAAGGAACAAATGTGTTACAATTTAAAAACAAAGAACATACATTTACAAGTTTTTGGAACATTAATTAAATTAACCTTAAAATAAATATATTCCTTCTTAAGTAACTGTGTAACTACTTTGCAGATTTTTTCGATTAACAAGTTTTTTCCAGCCATGTTTGGTAAAGTATTTTCTCTCAAATTCCAATACATCCACCAAACCAACATTACTATAACTAGGTACCACAAATTAATTTAACTTACTGTTTTTGTTTAACTTCGTTATTGACATGTGACTCAAATTTCAGTTGGTGCTGATGTAGGATACCCACTACTACTACATCCTTGGTTTAAGTGAGCCTTGGAAGTTGCAGTTGTAAATTTCTGAGGGCATTTTAACTTTCATTATGACTTTACACCTAGAGTAAATACCATACTATGCTTATCAATTAGTATTACATCCACAATTGATACAGTGAAAATGTTTAACAAAACTGGTGCACTATTGATATTTTATTGATGACTTTCTTTATGAGTAGGCTTATGATAGTAGTGTTTTAATGCACACACGTTAGCCTATACTGATTTCATAGAGTGTGACTTGATATGTTTTGTAGAATTATGCATAAAAAAATTTCTATCTGTGGCACGCAATTGGGTTGTGGACTGCCTGGTTGCCATCCCCTCTTCTCCCACTCTATCCTCCTTCACAGTACATTATCCTTTATTATGTCCACTAATGGCGTTCTAAACTTGTGTGCTAAATTCATGATTATCATTATATAATAAATTCTATCTGTCCTTGCTACAATGAATGAAAATTAGTCAATTTAACCTCTGTAATGTTTTACTAGATGGTGTCAACTATCATATAAAAAAATTTATTTAATTTATGTCACTTCTGTGTAGAGTCTGTTTTGTGTTATTTGATCGAGATGTGAGTTTTGTGTTCAAATTGTGTGTTGAATATTTTTTCATTAGTTGTGCTCTC